>NC_087203.1:82387403-82394903 GCF_015104395.2 Macrobrachium nipponense | reverse complement strand
ACTGCTGTCTAAAGCGAAAAGGAGGGAGGGAGACAGAGTAAACACTAGTTTTATATAACTACTTCCATGACCAAGGGAACAAGGACAACAGAGAGAATGACCTTCTGTTATTTTGTCATGAACGCTAATGCTTATCCAGATGTGGATAAGAGAGGTCCTGAGCGAAGAATTAATGTTATTATTTTTAAGATTATTACTACTTTCGGTAATATTATTTTTTTCTTGTTGGTAATAATAAGAACATAATACTTGTTATCATTAATACTTAATTTATTCTAACAAATAAAGTTTTGAAAATAATGAAAATATTTTACGTTGCATTTAAAATTCATGACTAGAATAAGTTTCATTCTTAAATTAGTTGGCTGCTAGATTTATTCTGTTTGGAATTAATAAATTATGCATTACCGATTCAAGACCTCTGAGATAGTAGACTCACCATGTAGATGTCACTTTTGTCTTGGTTCTTGATCAGCTTTCTGTGATTCCAGCAATTCTGAAAATAGTCGTACTTTTTCAAGGCAATTGTGTGTCGTATGTCTAATTTTAACCTATTGCTCCAGTTCATCCTATGAGTAGCAGACTCATCACTTCTTTTTGCGTTGACCCCTTAATTTTCTATTGTCTCCGAACGTGAAACAGTTAGAAGTTATGGTTACTGTCTTACTGACCTCTACTTTTACGAAAAAATCTCCTTTGGTATTCTTCGAAATCTGTATTAACCTGAAATGAGAAACATTAACTTTTTTATTTTTTGAGCAAATGAAGTGACCAGTTTCTTAACTAATGACTGATAGATTGTATTTATCTGGCATCACACTTGCCAGGGTTGCAGACCGTAAAGCTCAGCTAATGAAATTTTGTCAGCTCTTATCCATCTTTGTTCCCCGTCTTGCTGTGGAAGGTTCCTGTGACTTTTCAACCGAAAATTTCTCCAAGCTCAATAAAAGGGAAAGCGACATTCTTCCCTCTGGACTCCCATTAGAAAAAAAAAGTTAAAAAGGAGTAAAAGGCGAAAGAGGAGAAGGGAAGAAGGCCTACAGCTAGTCACATACCCTGAATAGTCCCTGTGTGTTTGAGCCAACAAAAACGAAATGACGTCGTTAGCGTTCAAACTACCACCGTGGCACTGGGAGCCTCCTGGTTTTTCCTTCCTTTAGAAGTTCAGATGTAAGGGATTGAATGGTCGGCTCGTGTTTATTATTTTTTTTAAGTTTATTGAATGTTTTGCTTTGATTCGTACGTGTTTGCTTGCTGCCCGTCCTCAAAGCATGTCATACATGTATTGGCGGATTTCAATTACATTCTAAGGACAAGTGGTGCTAATGGTTAAGGATATATTTTTATTAAGTTTTTCTCAGTTCCTCATTGGACGAGTGATTTTCGCGCTTGGCTACCAATCCGGTGGTCCAATGTTCGATTCTTGGCTCTGCCAACGCGGAATCAGAGGAATTCATTTCTGATGATAGAAATTAATTTCTCGATATAATGTGGTTCGGATCCCACAATAAGCTGTAGGTCCCGTTGCTGGGTAACCAATTGGTTCCTAGCCACGTAAAAATATCTAATCCTTCGGGCCAGCCATAGGAGAGCTGTTAATCAGCTCAGTGGTCTGGTAAAACTAAGATATACTTAACTTATTTATTAAGATTACTTATATGTTGGTAGCCCTTCTCGTAGGTAAGATTCTCTCTGGTAATCATAAAATCCGTAAAACCTGAAATATAAAAAAAAGCATTCAGAAATAAAAATTAAAACTAAGTAAAAATATTAGTTGGGAAGATGCCCCTTCTTTTTGCTTTTTGGTAGAATTAAAGAAAATAAAAATTAAAAACCTTCTTACTTTACAGAGATAAGAAGCTGGTAAATCAGGATTTACAATAACTGGAGCGGGAATTGGTTTTTTACCTATAAGAAGTTTTTTAGAATAATAACCAGCATTTTCATATCTTCTGAAGACTTTGTTTATATGCACTGCCTACGATAACCGGTAGCAGTGTTTTAAATGATCTTAGGAGTATAATAGATAGATAAGAATAGTCCTTTCCAGCTTTCATCTATGGAATTTGAAAACCGTTTCTCATTTTTTGAAGGGTTAGTTAGGTCAAGCTTTAATCCTTCACTGTACGAAAACAATAATTACTTTGAAACTGAAATAGCTAATAAATCACTGTGTTAGGCTTATTGAATAAAAATGAAAATTTATATTACCCTAATTTCTTTTCATTTACTTTGACGAAGTGTATTTTCCATAATTAATATTCTATACAGACGAGAAATCTCATGTCATAGGTTTAACTTGAAACGAGAAAAAACAAGTAATTATTTTAATTAGCATTCTGTTCAGTCTCTAAACTCACTTTATCAGGTTAAACTTTATGAAAACATGAAAGAATGGCATTTTCCCTAATCAGTAACCTACGCAGACAAGCTATCTTACCTTGAGTGACATTATTTTTACCAGATTTTTTCTGTTCTCGTAAACGAGACTGAAAATGCTGAAAAAAAAACGTAGTATTGAATCAGATATAATAAAGAACGGAGCCGTATTTTCTTTAATCAGCAGGCCACATAGACATATTGAGAATGAAAAAGAAAATAAGTTAATATTTTCTTTTGTCCTGCATTAGTATTACATACAGACAAACGATCAAGAAAGATAAGAAAGTCATTTTACTGAATTAGCAGACTGTAAGAGCACACAAACCTAGGAATAGGAGAAAGTCATTTTCCTTAATTAGAAAGAATTTGTTTTTCTGATTTAGCATTCAGTAAAGACTAACGAATTAGAAAAAAACAAGAGGTTGTTTTCCTGAATTAGTAATTCATACGGACAAACAAATCAAAGCAAAGTAAAAAGGTGTTTTCCTGACTTAGTATTCCATTGCCTGACTTAGTATTCTATGCGGACAATGCATCAAGAAAAGTGGAAAAGCTTTTTCCATAATTAGTAATCCGTATAGATAAACGAGTTAGTAAGAGGGAAAAGTCGTTTTTGTGAATAAGTATTCTATCAGTCGAACGAATCAGTAAAGAAAGTTTTTTTTTTCACTGAATTAGTGTTCCGTACAGACAAATGAGTCAAGAAAAATTAGTAAACCAGTTCCTTGGATTATTATTCCTTAGAGGCCAGCGAATCAAGGAAAAGAGAGAGACCTTTTCCATAATTAGCATTGCAAACGGGCAAAAAAGCTAAGGAACAAGAGATATTTGTTTTCCTTAATCATTATTTTTCCATTATAAAAAAGTCCTTTAAATTACAGTTCCATACAGACAAACAAATACAGATGAAGTTGCTTTCCTTAATCAGTATTCTGTTGATAAACGATTCCACGTTGGGCAAAATCATCCTCGCCTTCGACTGAAGGAGAGTGGCACCAGAGTCGAAAGACTTACGTGTGAATAGAGACTCACAGTTCTAATCGCCTTATTGCTTCTTCGCGTCTTTGCAAGGGTTACCTTCAGAAAGACCCCGTTGTGTCGTCAGCACATTGTTAACTCATATCAAAGGGAACAACGCATTCCAGGAAGCCTTTGTCGCTTTTCGCCTACCGCCCCACCTCTCTCTCTCTCTCTCTCTCTCTCTCTCTCTCTCTCTCTTAGAGCTTCGTAAAACAAAAAGGTCAGAAAAGGAATTGGTTAATGTCGAAATTTTGATTAATGTATTTATTTATTGCGTTGTTGAGGATCCAGCGATCAAAGTAAGTAAATGGTACGGTTTTAAATGTAATTAACTGACTTTTGAGAAGCACACGTAATATTGGTTTCTCTGTTAATCAAAAAGGTAGTATCTTCTGGGATATGTTTTAGAATGTTTCGTGATGAAGCAAGTATATCCAAAAGTTCTAACTCTTTTCTTCTTGTCATAAGAAGAAAAGTCAATTTTCTTTTGCCAACTCTTAATGATGTGACAGACGTAAAGTAAATTCATTATGTTTGTTACGTAAAACGACAAACATCTGCACTCTTCTTTACCTGGCCTAGCTATCTTTGCTCGCATCAGGCGCTGCTAGAAATAGTGTGTCGTTTTGTAGTAGCAGGATTAATACTATTCAGTTCGCTTGGAGTTTTATTTTGACTACAACTAAAATATGGAATTGCTTTCCTAGTGCAGGTGTGGAATCTCCTGATCTCCAAATATTTAAGCGAGGAGCAAATTCATTTTTGAATTTTGCTGACGTATCGTGAATTCAGGTGCATCGGTATTAGTTGGGGTTCCTTCATATTCGATTATTTATCACCTTTGCCTTTAACTTCTCTCTATTTGCAGGCTCATTCCATTTGGAGGCCTTTTGGGTTCATAGCCTGTTGACTCTGTCCATAAGGGTTTCAGCTGAAGATTTAAAGAAAGAAAAAAGAAAAGCCCTAAAGCAGCTCTATGGACATTATTAGTAAATCGTGTTATTATACTACAACGGGACCAATCAGTATTTTGTGAATTTTCACGTAGGTGTACAAGAAAAAGCAGTGCTCTAATAGCCAGTTTTAGTTCTTTTACCTTTTTTTTAAATAAGTGTTTTCTTGCAAGTTCTTTGCTTGTGAATACCTTGGAGTAAAGTTGAAAGGTCATGCACCCATTCTTTCCCTCTCCTCATGGCCATACAAGGTGTCCATAAAGGCATTCCCTGATTGATAAAATTAATCACTTTAAAATTATTGTGGATATGACCGTACAACTTTCACATTCTGTTGAGCAATTACTAAAGCTTCTTTTGTTTGCCTACAGACGCCACTGTGATCACTCTATTCGCGAGGCTGAGTCAAGAATAGCAGAAATGGTGTCATTGCAGGAGAAAGCCCAGTGTGTGTTATGGTACCACGAAACAAAATCACCTCTTGCAGTTCAACGCAAGTTCAGAACTGAGTATCTACAAGATCCACCAGATGTTAAAAGCATTAAAGACTGATATAAAAAGTTCACAGAGACTGGAAGTGTTGAAGACTGTAAGAGGAGCGGTAGACCCAGTGTGAGTGATGCATCCGTTGCTGCTGTGCGCGACGCTTTTCATTACCTCACATGATTTTTTCTTATGGGTTTATATCAAGGATAGAGTGTACAATACACCAGTACCTAATGTTGAGACCTTAAAAGCAAGGATAACAGCGTTCTAGAAACGGTAACTATGGAGTTGTTGGAGAATACCTGGCGTGAGATAGAATTTAGCTCAGACATACTCTGGGCAACAAAAGGGGCACATGTTGAAATTCATTAGTAAGGTGGAAAAAAGTGAAAAAAAACTTAGTCATTGTTGTTGAAATTGAAGAAAACCTTATACCTCTACCTAACATGGTTTGTGTATAATAAAGATCTGAAATCCCGGGAAAGACTTTATGGACACTATATATTCTGTAATATCTTGTATCACATTAATTCCTATGATTTATGTTAACTTTGTAAGCATATATATAGTATATATATATATATATATATGTGTGTGTGTGTGTGTGTGTGTGTGTGTGTGTATGTGTATGCGTTTATTTATATATATATATATATATAATATATATATATATATATATATATATATACATACATACATATATCAATATGTATGTGTATGTATATAGGTGTATGTACATGGATGTATATTGTATATTTTCCCCATAAAGCATGTGGTCCAGAAACGTTAACTCTCTGTTTCTTCAAAAGACTCTGGAATGAGATTGCTGTCCCCATACCATTTCCCACTGTATGCAATCTACCACAGTCGATTTACAATAACCATAATATATATATATATATATATATATATATATATATAATATATATATATATATATATATATATAAAGGTTTTTGCCACGAAGGAAAAATTGAAAAAGCGAGATAGCTGAGTACTTTTCGGTCTTGTTTCTTAGTAAATGGGTCGTAACAAGACCGAAAGTATCGGCTATCTCGCTATTTTTCATTTTTTCCTTCGTGGCAAAAACCTTTATTTATACATAGCATCACGTTTTATATACTTCGTGATCAAGTTATTCATATATATATTACACATATATATATATATATATATATATATAATATATATATATATATATATATATATATATACGTATATATATGTGTGTGTACCGATGTGGCATCTGTGTCTGTATAACGTAACATAGGCTCATCGCTAACATCCTTCTCGACATCTTATAACCTTGGTCTTTATCTTCAGCGGTCAAATGAGAGCGCAATTGTTAGGTATTGCCAGGCATCAACCTTGTAATGTAATCCCCTATAGAAACTTGTTACATAAAAATGAGGTAAGCCAATCTAAAGGAAAAAATCCAGAGAGCTCATTCAAGCCATGCAAGAACAAAAAGGGGGATTAGCCAATGTGTCAAAACTCAAGGCTGTTATGAGGTAAATGTAAAATGCATGGTCCCACCTTCTGGATTCACCACAGAGCGGAAGTAGCTGTTGGCTGAAATTAATAATTCATAGATACGTGTGTGTGATATACATATTCATATATATATATATATATATATATATATATATATATATATATATATATATATGTGTGTGTGTGTGTGTGTGTGTGTGTGTATGTATATGTGTGTTTGTGTGTTGTGTATACGTTTATATATTTATTTCTATATACATATATAATATTATAATAATATATTATATTATATATAATATATATATATATATATATATATAAATATATATATATATATATATATATATTATATATATATGAATATATATATATATATATATATATATATATATATATATATATATATATATATATATATATATATATTTACAAAACGGTCTTCGGTTTTTCCATATCTTTATTTATACGGACATGTTATTTTCAATTGTACCATGTTTCCAACTAGAAAATACGTACATACACAAAAACACGCTCACATAAGAGTATTTATGTATCTTATAGAAATAAATATATAAACGTATACACAACACACAAACACACATATACATATATATATATATATATATATATATGATATATATATATATATATATATATATTATATATATATATATATATATATATATATATATATATATATATATATATATATGTATATGTGTGTACGTATTTTCTAGTTGGAAACATGGTACAATTGAAAATAACATGTCCGTATAAATAAAGATATGGAAAAACCGAAGACCGTTTTGTAAAAATATAGAGATACTATGCGGGGGGATTTACAACTACAGTTTTTCTTGAATCTTGTTTATATGGCCTTTTACAAATCTATAACGTGAGTATGTGCGTGTGTGTGAATTACTGAGTTGAGTTAGACTTGTATACGTACCCATCCAGGGAAAATCTTTTTGTGTTTGTGGCTGTGTGTGAGCATATTCGCTATATAAACAGTGAGAGATGAGGCATATCCCTGTTTTATTTCGTCGGCATCCAAAAGCGAGACTTCCAAGTTGGGTGGTAATTGCCGATGATTGCTGTGGCTGTTGATTGATTAATGTTGGTGAGTAGATGACCTCGTCAGGAACAACAAAAGAGAGGGATCGAGA
>NC_087203.1:82374903-82382403 GCF_015104395.2 Macrobrachium nipponense | reverse complement strand
ACGGACGTGCCGTTGTCCAGCCAGAGCCCAGTAGCTCTAATCACTTTCCACTTCATGACTATACAAAATGAATGTATACCTTGTTTCAAGATTTGGGACGGCATGTAACGTCCTCAGGATCGGGATTATCCGTTTCGACCGTCACTTATATTACCTTCATTTTTGGTTGTTTCCCAGTCACTGTAGTTAAGAAACATTGGGTCTGATCAGCATTCGATGGGCAACACCAGTAAAAGCCAGATGCACTTGGCATCTTAGCTCCCGTGTCCATCCAAAGAGCTAGTAACTGCACCCTAAAGCTGTCTAGTATACTTCAGGAGTATAGTGTGAATTGCAGTGGGTCACAGTGAGATTAGACAAGCTAAGGGTATCATTAAAATAGAGGATGAACAATGCAACTCGAGACAAATGCGAGGCTTATGAATGATGCAATAACTGTGAAAGGAGTTACGTGTCGAGTTGAAAACTTAAGAAACTTTGTATAAGACATGTAGTAAACATTGAAAAGGCCCATTGTATATTTGGTTCTCGGAAATAGCTTTGATATGCGTGAACTGGAGACTCGGTTAAATTCGATATTGTGATGAAAGTAAGGATGAACTTTGTCATGTCAAACAAGTCTGGTCCCAGAGTTTGGAAGGTATTTTAAGGTAGTTTTAACTTATGCATTAGGAAGGTGGTAAGAGAGGAGAGAATATACGTACTAAATGTATATATATATATATATATATATATATATATATATATATATATATATATATATATATATATATATATATATATACCGAAACTTTTTTGTTGGCAGTGTAGTAGGTTGCGTAAGACCCCATTTCACTAAGTCATTGTGAGTTTGAATTCACCCCGGAAAGATGTTCATTTATTTCCTTTTTCGTATCCTGGATATTCAGGGAGAAGATATCCAAAGGTAATAGAACAATGATAAATTGACAGACAGACCACTTAGCCTCTCACATAATACATATACGAGTAAAAGTTTGACGGATAAGCAAGAACGAATAGAAGGATGAACACTGAAATAGTGAACAGAAGTTACAGTGAATTGTGAAATCGTTTTGAAACTGGCTTGAAAGAAACATAATATTGGGTATGAAAGTTATTGCTCATTAAGTAGAATAAATTATTTTGCTCTTTTCAGAGTTGCCGGAGCTAACATTAATTATAATAGATAGAGTGAACATGCAGGAGACGAACGATAAAGGAGTCCTGATACAGAAGAGTAGCTAAAAATCATGAGCGTTTTGTTATAACTAATAATGGAAGCGAAAAGTGAATGCTGAATACACACACACACACACACACACACACATATATATATATATAATTAATATATAATATATATATATATATATATAGATATATATATATATAATATATATATATATATATATATATATATATATATATATATATATATATATATCTATATATATAATGTATGTATATATATATATACGATAAAAAAAAATCAAGGGCAGGAACACGAAGAGATTCACATTATGCTTTAATCCTACGTTTCGTGACAACATCGCCACGTCTTCAGGGATTTTTCTACAAAATAAAGTATATGTTAACATAAAATAAGAGCTGATTACAAGATCCAATAGTTAAAAAGTTAAAACAGTTCAATGGTAAAATTACAACTCTCACACTTAAATTACATGCACACTTGATTAAAACAGACCAGAAGTACCAAACAACTTACGAGAAGAACATTAAAATTTTCAGCTAAATTACACATATACATAAAAATAGCAACAAATACAATAAAAAGTAAAATGTAAAAGTCATATATTCATAAAACCACAGCCAAAATCAGCTCAACACTTAAGCAACCTTTTATAGAATTTTAAATAAACTACTTAATAAAAGGGTTTCTGAACAGTTATATGCTTTAAGGTCCCCAAGCTCCCTCTTTATGCCAGTTTCCCGTATCTATTAAAAGACAATTTTCGAAAAGAGTTCACCAAGATTGTACACAGACATTTTGGAGCCGTAAATCTAAAGCTTATACCTAAGAATCCCAAGACCATTAGCTCGCTCTTCAAGTTTAAAGATCGGCTCTGCCCTTTGATGACGTCGGGTGTCATTTATGAATACACTTGTACCAGCTGTAATCTGGGAAAATATGTGGGATTTACCCAGCGTCTTCTCAGGGAAATGGGTGTAAGCTATCTAACCCAGAACCATCTTATATAAGGAAGCACACTATTAAATGTAAAGCTACAATCAAATACGAAGATTTTAAAATTATTGGCCAAATAAGGGAACTCAACGAACTGTTGATTTTGGAAACTCTGAACATCAAACTACGAATTCCAACCTTAAACAACCATTCCTCTGCTGTTCCCCTGTTTTTAGCCTAATTATTCTGTCATTCCTTGTGCCTCTTGACATTGTTTACTTTTAGTGTGTTTTTATATTTGATGCTGAAAGGTTGGTTAAGTGTTGAGCTGATTTTGGCTGTGGTTTTATGAATATATGACTTTTACATTTTACTTTTTATTATATTTGTTGTTATTTTTATGTATATGTGTAATTTAGCTGAAATTTTTAAATGTTCTTCTCGTCATTTGTAAGTTGTTTGGTACTTCTGGTCTGTTTTAATCAAGTGTGCATGTAATTTAAGTGTGAGAGTTGTAATTTTACCATTGAACTGTTTTAACTTTTCAACTATTGAATCTTGTAATCAGCTCTTATTTTATGTTAACATATTATACTTTATTTTGTAGAAAAATCCCTGAAGATGTGGCGATGTTGTCACGAAACGTAGGATTAAAGCATAATGTGAATCTCGTCGTGTTCCTGCCCTTGATCTTCTTTATCGTGTGAATAAACGCCCTGTACGTCTGACCTCTATATATATATATATATAATTATATATATATATTAATATATATTTATATATATGTGTGTGTGTGTATGTGTGTGTGTGTGTATGTATATTATATATATTATATATAGATATAGATATATTATATTATAATATCATTATATATATATTACATTACACGATACCATATATATAGATATATATAAGTATATAATATTATTATATATATATTAATAATAATATATAATATAATATACATATATATATATTGTTTGTGTTGGTTAGAATATTTTTTTTTTCTTTTTTAATTTTTTTTCTATTTTTTTTTTCTTTTAATTACTTAATTTTCTTTTTTTCTTTTTTTTTTTTTTTTTTTTTTTTTTTTTTTTTTTTTTGGTTTTTATCCTTTTTTTCAACTTTCTTTTTTTTTTTATTAATTTGTTTCCTTTCGTTTTTTTGGTTTCTTTTTCTTTAATTTGATTTTTTTCCGCCCTTTGTTTCGATATTGGAAGAAATAAGTTAAGATGTTTTCCTTCAAGCTGCAGTGGAGTTCGTAATGAATATGTCGTAATGTATTCACCGAGTAAAACAAAGTTCAGTGGTTCCTGCTGTAGAAACGACGCAATGGTCATATCGTCTTAAAGAATCTTCAGTCCTGTAGACAGAATAGAAATTCCGCTCATATATTGTTTTTACCAAATATCCACCAGATATGAAATACGATAACAGAATACTGACTGTGTTGAATAACGAGGTCCTCCATCTGTCTGCTTTACGTATATACCAGTGTAACCCCAATCCTATTATAGCAGTTATGACTTTATTTCTCAGTTCATGTTTTTTATGTTGGTCAGTTTTTGTTCATTTAAAGAATATTATCTTCTAGTGCCTTGTTATACTTTCGAAATAATAATTACAAATTGTTGCAGCATCGGTGAAGGCTATAAAAGTTACATAAATTGCATTTCTTCTCTTTCAAGGTCTTTAATGAGATGAAGTAAATTTCTATTTTTTTTTTTTTTTTTTTACTTTGAGAATGAAATCATGATAAGCTGAATAACTTGTTAATTCTCTTTGTAGTATGAATTTCAAAAATGTCTTTCTTTGGATTGAACAAAAAAATGAGTAACACTAATTCATTCCCTTTGTAGTCGAATTGAAACTTTTTAAACAAATTCTTCTCTATTTTGGATTTTCAGTATCATTGAATTAAATATGATCGCTTTCGGCCTTGTTTCATTTCTTTCTGTTTTATTTATTTATGTGTTTATGTTTTCGGTTGACATAATTTTTTCGTAACCATGATAGATAACAGATGGCTACGTAACGTGATTTGAAGAAAGATTTTGAACTAGGCATGCTCATAGAAGATTCAGTATGAATCATTGTAAGATGAATTTTGCCTTTTAATAAATATTGCTTTAGGTTTTAAGACAAATCATTATTGGCCCAATCTGTGCAAATGAAGTCTACATTGACTGTAATTAAATATTTTAGTGTAGTCTGACTGAATAAACGAAAATTTTACTCTTGGGTGTAATAAATACAACAGGAAATCTAATCTATATTATGATTATTGCTAATATGCAAGAACGCATTCCAAAGTAATATGACTCGAAGGGAAAGAAATGATTCAGAATATAAATAACTACAATATTTAATACCTGTATGAATTATAACTCTTACTCATAATTGATCATATCTGAATAAGATGCACTGAACACACGGGAAATGGTGTTTATTATTTATTTAAAAAATACGCAGAAAATTTTTTTTCATAGTATAATTATCTTCATGTTATAATTGAATTAATTTCCAGTAGCACGAACATAATTCAATTTTGTATTCATAACGTTATTTCGCATTTTGAAATAAAACACTTTTTTTTGTGTTTGTCCCTCCCACATTCATTGATTCAATAGGTCAATGGACATTTATGTCATTCTTCGGGGTAAATAAATCAAGTTATAAAAAAATGGAATGAGAAGCCGTAAAAAGGTCACATGTGTTCAAGGTACTGAGGTGGAATTGGATGTGACATGGATACTGAAACATTGAAGGTGAAATTAAACTGCTCTGCTGAATAGCCGGCTCCTATTTATAGAAGACAGAGAGAGAGAAAAAAGAAAACCATGTAGGATTAATGTACTTTTACGAGTAGACACCTATTCAGAGAGAGAGAGAGAGAGAGGGGGGGGGGTGACTTGATGATCTGTTCTCCCTTTCCCATCTGTAACCTTCGTTGAAGCGAGGAGTGAGAAACAGAGAGACTTTTAAGATTAAAATACCTGAACCAGTGGAGCACTTATATCTAACGAATGAGAGATACGTTAAGATTAAACTGCCTGAACGAATAACCTGTATGCATCAAGAGGGGGAGAGAGCAAAGCGAAAAAGAGGCAAGAAAGCCAGGAAGTTTAAGTTACTTGAACTTTTGGTCTACTGAGAGAGAGAGAGAGAGAGAGAGAGAGAGAGAGAGAGAGCCTGTAAGATTAGACCACCTGGACAAATAAACTACACGAATTATATATACAGTATATATGTATGTATGTATGGTATATATATAAATATATAAAAAAAGTATATATATATAATATATATATATATATATATATATATACATACTATATATTTATATATACTATATATATATATATATATACTATATTATGAATATATATTATAGAGAAGAGAGAGAGAGAGAAGAGGAGTGGAGAGAGAGGAGAGGAGAGAGAGAGAGACGGAAGAGGAGAGAGAAAACAAAAATTTAAACCGCCTTGATATCAAGAACTCATAATTTTCAACATCTAAAGGTGAGGTAGTGCACAATCTCTCTCTCTCTCTCTCTCTCTCGTCTCTCTCTCTATCCAGAACCCACACCCACCCGTCGCGCTTTCACCTGATTGCTTCGGTAGCGATGAAGTCGCCGGAAAAAAAAAATAGACTTCGTATAGTGAACATTAAATCGCAATATACGAATTTTGTGAGTTCAACGCTTGACGTGAGGGGTGAGGAAAAATAAGGGTGCCGCTGGTTCTTATGGGGGTTGGGTCGGGTTGGGTTAACGGGGGGTGGGGAGGGGGGGACAGGAGTTAAAGCAGGTCCTAGCTTATAAACATTGAGGCCATATACTTTCCTTTTTTTGTGCGTCGCAAGCATGAAAATTTTTTTTTTTTTTTTAATATACAAGTTTCTTGCATTTTTTCTTTTATTGGGTGTGTTTTGTCACTGCTTTTATCTCAGCGTGTATTCTTTCTGAAGAAGAAAGATAAACTTAAACAGAAACTCGAGTCTTATTGATGTTTTGTGATCTCTGCAGCCATATATTTACCTTTATGTATGAATCAAAACGGAGTCATTTTAAGTTGTCTTTGCTGTTGAATTTTCTTATGGTTGTATGTGCGCTCTGTATTCCAGTGGGCTCTGACTTTTATTTTATTAAATTATTTGCTTAAAGTTATACGAGCCTTATTTAAGTTCTGTTTATTAATTCTACTTATGATATGAAAGGTTTTTTTCGTATTCTGACATCTCTTTAAATTCTAAAAAAAATTTACTAATATACTATTTTGTCGTAAAGAAAAGTTCTTCACGCTACAAAAGTTATGTTAATATGTAACTGGTTAGTTTTAATATAGAGAACTACCATGAGATATAATTTTTAAAAAATACTTTCTGGTTTTCCGGTGAACCAGATTGTTCGATCTTTTCAGTGATAATCACCTAATTTGTTTACGTAATGGATGCAATTAGCTAAGAAAATTATCTGAAAATGTTTAGGCTATATTTTCTTTTTTGTTGACCAAGGCTCTTCTTTTAGAATGAGGAAAATAAAGTTCTCTCTTTTATGTTAAATTGTTTTATATAGAAAAGATACATATCCCAAAGACGAGTAGTGGTTTTTACTTTCCCGAGAGGTTGGTTATTCTGTAAATAAAACTGGCATTAAATTCAGATGGAATATATATATTGTGTGTGTAATATATATAATTACATATGAAGAGAGAGGGAGAGTTGGATGTGTAGTTGTCTAGATAAATAGCGTTTATAAATGATTATAGAATGTAGTTTAAAGGGTATAGATGATAGGCGTTAGTTACATTTCATTGAATGATGTAATTGTTGATGGTCGTAGATTCTTTAGCCTGTTAAGTATTTGACATAGAACTCTATTCGATCGTCTGAAAAATATGAGAATATTAACATGAGTGTAGATCGCATACATTACATGTAACGTTGGTAATAACAAAGATATTCATTTTTATTCCTCTATGATCATGGATTTTTCGGAATTTTATTGGCTTAAGACGAAACTTTTGATATTTCACCATATAATGCACTGAAATGCCTTGATTGCGATAGTTTTAATTATCCCAAATTACTTCTCATATTTCCTTTTTTTTTATTTTTCTTGTCTTCCTCGTCTCTGCCTTTTCTGAGAAGTCTTTCATAAAGGCTAATTCTTTGATCAAGGATTTTGGAAAATCTGTTAGCGTTATTCTTCTTTATATCTACTTTCAAAGTTTTTACTGGTTTTGTTTTATGTAGCTTAGCTGATTTCTTTTTTAATCTAAAGAGAATTATACAGAATCAGCAGCCAGAAAAGAATGCAACATCTGGAAATCTCCTCTTTCTTTTCTTTTCTAAGG
>NC_087203.1:82324903-82369903 GCF_015104395.2 Macrobrachium nipponense | reverse complement strand
AAATTTTCATAGATTATATCGTACTGATGGCCACTTACCTAAGATGGTTTTAGTGTTTTAGTTTGACATTTGTAAGTTATGTTTTAGTGATGAAACTGTAATGTCACCGTAACAAGTTCTGAGTTCTAATTACTCCATATCTAATTTTTGTGCCTCACCTGGCATTGATGTGGCAATGCCTTTGTCCCCAAGCTACTTTGTGCGAAACTTTTTAAATTGCTTTGTAAGGGTAAGTCTATGAAATCAGGTTTTGGGAAGCATTGGCTCACTGCAGAGTAGGCACAAATGAGAACGTGAAGCTAATGTCATTCCATGATCCAGTGTGTGTCAGTGCAAAGAACAAATAATCGTATGGGATTTTATCTGTGTGCGCGCGCACACACACAACAGATATATATATATATATATATATATATATATATATATATATATATATCTGTGTGTATATATGTATGTATGCATAATGTGTATATATGTGTATGTAGAATAAATTACGAAAATACTTGTTCAAAGTCCAGGTTTTCACTCCCCTTCCTCAACCACGCGTTTATTCGTGCTACATTGGATATGTATGTATGTATGTACGTATAGTGTGCATATGTGTATGTATATATATATATACATATATAATTGCACATGATTGTAAGCGCTGTAATTTTTGAACAGCTGTAATCATCTAAGCAAATTATTTTCATTAATAATTTTCTTTCAACAGGCCGCATGGTATCAGCCACGCGAGGCAGCGGAGACCACGGTTTCCACAGTATGTGGAAAAGAGCTTCATCGGGACCGTTGCCCGAATTCACCGAACACGTGAACAACGCCACTGTAGTTGTTGGGAGGAACGCCGCGTTCAAGTGCTCCGTCAAGAATCTGGGGACTTACCAGGTGAGGGATTTATTCGCAACACTCGTTTTACTATTGGCATTTTTATTTTCATTATTATTGACGTAATAATGCGTAGCGCTCAGAGATTCAGGATTTCCCGGGTCAGAGATTTGTCGTTACACCTCTTTGATGGTATTATTTTGATTATTATATAAAGGGGGAAGACAAAATTCTAGCGAAATGTATTTTTTTATTATTAGAGTATAAATCTGCATAATAGGTTTTTAGCATTATGGGAGTTTCTTTATCAATTCTCAAATGTCCGCTTTTTGTTATCATTGTATAAAACGTAAATATGAAAACATCGCTGCATATGAAAAAAGAAAAAATCGTCCACTGGATCGAATTAGTAAGATAAACTCATTGTAGCAAAATTGGAAGCATGTAAAATCAGCTGGACAAATGTCTTAGAGAACCTTAGGCAAGACTAGATCACGGACGAGGTTTAATTCCATCGCCATAACCTGTTTAGCTTTATTATCCTTTATTAACCTTTCTTGGTTGTGAATTTACAAGTCTCTTGGAGGTTATTAATGCCGGAGTTGGTTTCATTTCCCTTCTAAGGCGGCAAATCTCCAAACAAAGGAGGATTGCTCCTAAGAAATGTAATGTTATCTTACACTACATTGCTCCCTTCTTGGTGGTTATCGGGGCAAAACTCTTGTAAACGAATTATTTATCTAGCTAAACACACGAACACGACACACACACACACACACACACACACACACACACACACACACACACATATATATATATATATATATATTATATTTTACAAGCAGAGACAGCAAAACCAGGTATTTTGCGAACTGCCTAAAATTTCAAGCAGATAGAGAAATACACTTTTAGGACATTTGATCCCCCCAGGGGAAATGCTAAACACGGCGAAATAGTGTAGGTCACAGTTTCGCTATCTGCCTGAAATTTGAGGCAGTTCGTGAAATGCCTGGTTTCAGTATATGCCTGTAACATGTATATGTATTGTTTTATCACAAATTCAACCATGACTAAATTCTAAATCATCAGTGTCAAGCTGCAAATAACCCTTAATATCGATTTCACTTTACTATGGTAATATATTACACCCAAGAGGAATTATACAAATAGATTGAAAAGGCGTCAACGACCGTCCGTGGAAAATGAGTCTTAGGCAAACGCTGGAGAGGGTTATGAAACACTCATCCCGATTAATCACTTAGTCATTGACAGGGATCTGAGCAACCTACAAACCAATGTCTTCATGTTTCAAGCAACTAACGCGGTCTGTTGCCCATGAAAATTTCAAGTAGGTTACAAACATGTTAGACAGTGTCTGTGACATGTTTTGCTGTAGTGTGACGTACCCAATGCGTTACCTTTCGAGTTCACAGCAGTTATTTATGTTAGGGTGCTAGTCTAACCAGGTGACGACCAGCCACATTCGCCAGTTTTTTAGTACTAAGTTTGCTGCTTTGGTCAAGATTAATCACAACTCGAACCCTCCAGCTACCGTGGTAGGTATTACGTCCAGTAGGTGATAAATCCAAGTCGCTGGCTTTTCGATCGGTGAAGTTAATATTTGGATGGATGACTCAGGAAAAGACTGACAGCGTGACCGCGCAAGACGCTTGAATGCTAAAATACCAAAGGATAAAAGCACCTGGTGCCACCCACGCTAAAGTGTGAATATATATATATATATATATATATATATATATATATATATATATATATATATATATATATATATATATATATATATAATATAATTCCGGGTGGTCAAAGTCAGTGTCTATTTTTGCTCTAGATAATGCCGCGCTTCGAATCCTGGCAGGCTCAGAACCACATATCATAATAGCCTTTAGGTGTAAGTTATTCCCAAGGTATATTGAAATCGATATGAAACTATATTTGTCTTAATATTGCTAAATATAAAAATATCACGCGTGTATACGTGACAAATATGTCCTACACACACACACACACTCACACACACACACACACACACACACACATATATATATATATATATATATATATATATATATATATATATATATATATATATATATACATACTATATATTTATATATACACTTGTTTTTAAATAAAAAAATTGGACACGATAGACTTATACCCCTCAGCACATCAGTTAATTAAAAAGTGATAATTACTCGGATTTTATTCTAACATTTTCAGTTCAGTAAATCGTAAATCTCTCTCTCTCTCTCTCTCTCTCTCTCTCTCTCTCTCTCTCTGTGATTATGAGAATTGATTTTTGGTATTTTGTTTGACTTTAAATTTCTGAGTGTCAGTTTTATACCAATATAAGTACCTAACGGTTTCAGTTATTTTCAAACTAACAAAGTCTGCAAGTGCATTGGCTATTTTGAGTCACTGTGAAGTTGAGAATTTGTTCAGAAAGCTTTAAAGGAATAAGTAACATTTTAATAAGCCTCTGTTAGCCTATTGATATAAAGTATGTTATTGATCACTAGTGAAATATTCTATCAAAAGCAAATCAGTCCGATCTACAAAGATATAGATGGTTTTTATCCAGAATGAGGTCCAAATGTAAACACGGAAGTCGGCCATGTTGTAGGTCAGCTGTGTTGAACAAAAGCGACACATGCAATCATGATAAGAACAATTTCTCGTAAATTTGCAGTGATGTTATACCTATTAATCCTTTAAATATGGTGAACACTTGAAGTGTGTTTGGGTGCCACAATGGTTCAGAGACGGTAAATCGTATTACTCAGTCCTGCGGTTGTGAGAAATCAAGGAGTTAAAGCTCAACAGATTAGTGAAAAAAGGAGAGCACTGTGGATTTCCAGGATAAGCAGGGGTAATTTTCTGCTGTCAAGTCATACGAAAATCTGCTCAGATTGCTTCATTATTGATGACTGTTATTAATTGTTAGTGTAATTAGTGATAATGGTGAAAAATTAAAGAAGCCGAGGGCATAAATATTTCACAGAGTAATTCATTAGCATCCACTGTGTTCTCTGTCAAATGTTAGATGATTATGGTCAAATCCCTAAAGCTTAAAGTAGTGGATAGTGAATTGCACACAGACATCAAAGGCAGTTAGAGTAGTTTAATAAACTACACAACACCATACTTGGTTTTTTCAACGAAATTCCGAAACGTCCCACTTGGGAGGAGCATTTCAGGACGACATAAACAAATGCAGAAAACAACACCTGCTATTCGATTTTAATCTGAAATGGCTGCATGTTTTTTTTTTTTTTTTTTTTTTTTTTTTGCCAATCCTTTCTGTGTCAACGTGCCACACGTTCCAAGTATTATTGTGGCAGTTAAGGGCATTGGCGACTACAGTTTTCAAACCGCAACTTCATTCTTCTTATGTATGCCACATCATATAAGGCAAAATCGAGCTTGCCTGTTATTGAAAAGGCTTAATAGCATTTAGATGTGCAGGTTACTGGTTTTGTCCACAAATCTCGTCTTTTAAACATATAACCGTGAATCTATTTTAAAACGACTTAACTAAATCCCAGAAAAGAACTTCTATTACTTTAATCGAAGTGGAAAATATACGTATTTTTTATGTGTAACAAACCTTGGCTTAGTAAGTTTTCATCGAACCAAATGTCTATTTGGCATGGCGATTACCCATGGCCGCATTGGTGGTGCGGACAACCTCTATGAATGTAGAACCCGAGCAGTGTCAATTCAGAATCCGTTTTCAGGAATCTGTTTAACATCCTTCACCCACCCAGACAAAATAGTTTTAAGCCTCCAAAGACTTATAGGCCTTGAGCTGGTCCAGGATGTAGTGGCTTACATCATTAACCAAATAGTTCATGATATCTGGATACGTAACTGCAGGCTTCAAATCCACATCAGAACTCCATAGTTCGTGTGTCAACTTGTACGCTTTATTTACATATATCTTTCACGCGCTGCAGGCGCCAGAGCCTGTGTATTCAATCTTCTGTTTGTGAATTGTCCTTGCTTGCCATTTTTCGTGACAACGAAATTTGATATTTCCTTTGTTTACATTGAAAGACCTAAAACACGGCTGCGGCTTATCAGGTGTTCGTCTGCTGTGACGTCATAGGAAAACTACCCATAAGGGGTTCTTTATGAACGCACACACAAATGTATGTGTAAACGTTACTGCCTCTGGATGATCGTGTCACTTTTGTTTTTATACTATCTTCTTCCAATCGGTTTTTCTTTCACCCGTACTTTCATACTATCTCTTGCAGATAGCGCGGCATGCAATTCCCCTTCTTATGTGCCAATTTTACTTGGGTATCTTTCAGCTTCTTCCAGTTCCGTTTTCTTTGCGAAGAAAGAAAACGAGAATACCAGACGCAGACAAGTAGCAATTTCTCTTGACCATAAATCCCCTTTGCCTCACTGAGAAACAGCTTTGGAGCGAGGGAGGGAGGGTGGGAGGGGAGAGGAAGTGGAAGAGAGGCGTTGGAGAGTTAGGTGAGGAAAAAGAAAATTTAATTTTTAGATGTAGACAGATAGACAGACAGCTAGACAAAGGGGGCAATTGCGATATATTAGGTTGCTCCTTGCTAGATGTCCATGGGGAAATTTTCTTGTATTTTTACGACCCTGATGCTAACGCTCCTGAATGGCAGTAAAGGGTCCCAAGGCTACCGTGGGGGCCGTCCGCCCGCGGGTTAAATTCTCAAAAGGTTAAGCATTTGTTGAGAGATACGTAGCAGGCTCTAGAGGTTATCATTTTTGTTTTCGTAAAAGATGGGGCCTCGATCTTTCCAATTGGTCTAAGTGTTTGGTAAAGCGAGCGTTCGCGCGCGGCCTGCGATGCGTATTTTCTGGCGTCTTTGCAACCCATTTTAAGGGAGATGAAGTTGTCCTCTCCAGAGCGCAGTTTTGCGCATGATAAATGTGTGCCTGTTCTTCGTGCAGCTTCTTTGGATGTCACTGCGACTAAAATCATTTACTACTAATGTTTCATTTTTTTTTTTTTTGTAAACAGCTTTTTTTATTGATCATTATATATATATATATATATATATATATATATATTATATATGTACACACACACTAATGCGCACACACACACACACACACACACACACACACACACACATATATATATATATATATATATTATATATATATATATATATATATATATATATATATATATATATATATATAGGTAGATACACATTTTCTGTTTAAAACCATACGCCTCTTCCCCGTATATCGGGTGGCACAAAGTGTTTGGGGTCAAATTCGAAGCAAGTCTTAGGATGAGGTTGCTGTCCTCCTGTCTTTTTCAGTCGTGATTCCGACAACTGGTGTTGACTAATAGTTCCCTTATTCACTACTTACGTAAGTGATGGCACTGAAAAAGAACATGTTCTTCCTCAGGCCCCAGCCAGGAGTCGAACCTGGGACCTCTTGACTAATAGATAAGACTGCCATAATCACACACCCATTACATATATATATATATATATATATATATATATATATATATATATATATATATATATATATATATATATATAAGCCACGATTGATATCTTAACACGTTCTGAGTTATTATATTATTTGATAGGTATGTATAAAAATAAAAGAAGTAATGTTCAGATTAAGACATGATATCTGTGTAGGATTTCATGAATATTGATGCGTTATTAAGATGCTGTAAATTTCATCGTTTGATTCTTTTCAACAGACCTTGGCCTTTATACTAACACGAAGGTAATTATCCCTCCTATGTAAGTTCATCGCGAAATTGAATTCACTTCATACAGTCATTAACCTTTGCAATAAATAAATAAGATAAATTAATAAATAAAATTATCCTTCCTTCTTCTCCCTCCATGGTTAATGTTATTCATCAGTTCATTTGTTCCTGGAAAAGCATTAGATTCTTGTGCTTTTTGGCTGTAAACGAAATTCATTTCATTAAGTTCCTTGATGAAACACCGTCTTCAATCAAGAGCACGTCATTAACCCCGCATTTTCATGCAACTCCGTCGACACTACATGGCAGTCTCTTCCTCCTCTCGGCTTCTAAAACAGCCAGCAAATCGGATGACGAACATTAGGCAGGGCGCGAAATTAAACCACCCGTAAAAAAACGCGTCCGCTATTCCCATTTGCATATACAGAGGCCATTGTGACGTCACCCGAGCCATTATGACGTCAGGTGTTTACTGTTCTTGGCAACCCATTGCGCGGATGCAAACGGGTCTGAGTTTGGTCTGCCTCAGTGAGTTTTAAGGGAAATTTTTTTATTCTAAAGATTTGAGAGATTTTTAAAGACTGGACGATTTTTTTTTTTTTTGGGGGGGTGGCATGACTGGGAATATCGTCTATGGGATAAGAGGATGATCACTTTGTGGTAAAATGATCTTGGTATTTTTAATATGAAGATAACTGGAGATCACGTAGATGTTTATGCTTAGTAGAAATAGCTTTTTCACAATGCTTAAAAATATTTTTACATCCATGAAGTACAGAAAAGTGGATTAAAGTATAAACCGATGATTGATTACAAATATAGTACCCTTTTTGTATTTGGTTGCTAAGACAGTATACTAAAAATTCAGTGAATTGTGTTAGCAAATGATTCTGCAACAACATAATTTCAGAATACTGAATCGGAAAGAAGTGAAAATATGATGAAAACTGTAAGTTTCACAGGCAAAATATATTATGAGAAAGAACGGTCAATATGCTGTAACCAACGGGGATATTTGAACATTTGAGGATTCTCATCACCGCTGGGATTCTTTATTATCGTAGATTTGTCGAGAAATTCTGGTTTCAGTGAGATTAGAAGAACATCACCTGTAAGACTGGAGAATTATTTACCTTAAAATTAAATACTTCATGATCTCAGGTCAACGACACAATTGCACAATGCTGGTACACGTCCAAAGGGGTTAACATTATATGTAGCCTTTCTTTGTATGTGTGAATGTATGTATATATATATATATATATATATATATATATATATATATATATATATATATATATATATATATATACACATACACACACAGAGGGAGAGAAAAGGAATTTTGTGTGTGTGTATGTATCAATGTGTGTTTATGCATCATACACACTGAAGGAAGATATTCCTTACCAATGTAAGTTTTGTGTGAGAACCCTCCGAACAGCACCACAAAAAGAAAAAAAACATTGACTACAGAGGGTCAGAGGATGATAGAAATTTTCATTATTCACGATCGGGGCATTTGGTAAGTCCGTCTGGTATCAATATAAGATATTTCATTAAGTTCCCCCTTACTGGCGCATTAACCGGACGAAATTAGGTTGATATGGGAAGCGAAAGAGAGTGAGGGAAGGAGAGAGATTTGAGATGATTATTGAGTGCCACTCTTCGCCCGAATCCCGTGCGGACAATCTGAATTAATAATAAATTAGCAGAATATTTCCTCTAGCATCTAGCGAGCGTCCGGTTTTGACCCCTGCCTTAAGCTAATGTCAGTCTGCCATGGTAATGATCAATCTTTAATGGAGATTGACAGCCAAGGTATTGATA
This sequence comes from Macrobrachium nipponense, assembly GCF_015104395.2. Classification (NCBI taxonomy): domain Eukaryota; kingdom Metazoa; phylum Arthropoda; class Malacostraca; order Decapoda; family Palaemonidae; genus Macrobrachium; species Macrobrachium nipponense. Next base: position 82,361,493 of record NC_087203.1, on the reverse strand, counting down.
TATTGCTCCTCCGTGAAAGTATATTCTGTGATCAAAGTCTCAAGGGGACTTCAATTCTGAAAGCCTCAGTCTTACTTTTCCTTTTTTTCTTCATTTTTTCGTTGGTCAAAAATACATTATTTCATTTTCCGTAAATCGATGATTTGTGACATTCTTATGAGTGTTACATCGAAATGCAATTTATTTGTTTCAAGTTCCCGTCGCCGATGGTCGAAATGTCACGGTGCTTTGTGTCATTTCTGTGAAATTGCGTCTCACGCGAGGGACTTAATTTAGTGACAGAAAATCGATGTAATTCAGTAGATTTTAGATATAAGTTTTAAGGCACTTTTTCAGCATTTCTTGCGTTCCGTCAGTGAGGCAACCTTGTTTGTAGAAACTACTTAGATGTGTGCTCACCAGTGCTGCACACGATTGTCTGGAGAGAGAGAGAGAGAGAGAGAGAGAGAGAGAGAGAGAGAGGGGGGGGGGGGGGGGGTGGGGGGTGGAGGGGGGGGGGGGGGCGATACGTTTCTGTATTTGAGAAGTTTTATAGGGAAAATTGATGTTGAATTGTCCACCCGAAAACATTTGTAGAACAGAATCTTATATCAAACAGTTGTAATATGTATGGCAATGAATTACAGTCATAAAGAGCCAAAGTAAATGGGAATTTAGAGAACTCTTCCCTGAGAGGAAAAGTCTTGACAAGTAACTTTGTAAACTGAAACTTCCTTTATTATTGTTTTAAAAATTCCACAATCCAGAAACACGTGCTCTTGGCTACACATGCCTTGATTCATAATTTCCTCAGGCTCTATGGGGAAGTTGTAATCGCAAGAAGGATTCTTTTATGCCATTCTTTTCAAAACTGTTGAATTCTCCACATTCTTCGGTTTTCCTGAATCAAGCGTTCTGCTTGTTTTCAGGAAGCCGAAGTTCATCGTCCATTCGCAATCTTTTATGGTGGCACATAAAAATTACTAAGAAGGAAGTCATCGCGTACATGGTTATTTTTTCGTGCTTTTTGCAGAATAGCAAAATATCAGTTGGAATTTTGAGTAAATGTATTTTTTGCACTGCTGCAATTACGTATATTTGAAACTCATTCCCACATCATTCTAAAGAAAAGTCTGGTCACTTGTACCCAGCCATTTATAACGATATCTCATGAGCGAAAATGACCTCATGAACTATTCAGTTCATGATATCTTTTAGTTACTCTTCCTACTTCAATTTTTTTAATCCAAAATGAGAATCTCATCCGGGTAGACTTATTTTTAATGTATTTCGTATTTTGCATTCAAGATTTTCAATGGAAAACGTATCTAAAATGTGAGTAGAAAATCGAGGTGTAGAGGACCTTTGTGTTGACTGAAATTCAAGATATGCCGCATAACGTACAAATCTAATCTTGTAATACGAGCATGTATGTTTCTACTGGCGAAATTGATGGTTCAGATCACTGAAAAAATATCCATGCATTTAGTGTCTGAGTTTAGACTAAGTCTTGGATCCAAAACCGAAATAAGAGGCGATCATATTATTCTTTGCAGCTTTATTACCAAACCATCATCAAAAAGAAAGGCTGCTTATTTTACAGGTGGTTAGACTGAAGCAACACATTGCAGTAGTCCATATCTAGCCATGGCTTCATGGAAAAGGAGAAAAAAAATGTTTTTGACCCATGTGTTACTTTATGTTTGTGAATCTGTACTAAGTCACTGAACCAAATGTTAAAAAGAAAATCGTAATGCTTATTTGCCGGTATACAGGTTTGTATCCCATCATCTTTTATCTCAGTTATCGGTTCGAGTACCTCCAGAGATTTATCTGCAGGATTTCTGAAAGGTGTTATGATACCTAACGAAACTATTTTAACACCCTATGAGAGAGAGAGAGAGAGAGAGGGGACGAGAGAGAAGAGAGAGAGAGAGAGAGAGAGAGAGAGAGAAGATAAATAACTATTAGACAAAGTCTCTACAATTTAAACTTCTTCATTATTTAGTGAAGTATTATCTTAAACTGAAACAATCCTAAATTACAACACTAAATAATCATTCATCTCCCCGGTTGTAAGACTGTAAAGCTACAGTACCTACTTATTACGAATGTTTTGTCTGGGCGATGGAGCTTTCCGTTCTAAATTATGATTACCCGCTTGTGGCTCTTGAAGCTCACGGCCGTTGTGTTCATTTAAGCCTCTCCTTGGTTGCTGTTTCTCGTGTGACGTTGTTGCTGGTGCCAGTTAGGTCACTTGAAGCTGCTCGGGCCTGATGCGTTACTGGAAGTTGAGTAGTTCGCGATGAGGAAGTTGGCACCAAAAGACTGTTCCTTTTTTTTTTCTCCTTCTGAAAATGATAGAAAGATTCTCTTCTTTTCAGTTTCATACATATATTATATACATATATATATATATATATATATATATATATATATATATATATATATATATATATATATATATATATATATATATAAAGCCTGCAGAAGCCGGATGCATTTCTTCTTTAGGGCGGTCTCGACCGCAGTGATAGAGCTTTGGCGGTCGAGTTTTGACCTGTGTTGAATGGAACAGTGATTTTATAGGACACTCTCTTTTAGGAGACAGCGCAGACTCTTCGACAGGTTTGTCATTGTCATAATGATGCATGACTGAAAGCTACCCTCAGCTCGGCTTCTTAAGGGCGACTGAAGGAGCTAGATTCATCTTTCTTGTGTCTATGAGTCACGTCTTCGTAAGGTATTGAACAATATGGAGGCTCTCATTCAACGAGATTATTATTATTATTATTATTATTATTATTATTATTATTATTATTATTAAAGATTGCCCACAAAAGCTTCTTGAGGATAAAATATTAATATACGATGAGAAAAATCGAGATTGAAACGAACATAACAAATAACTAAAGATGAATAAAACGGATAAATAGATAAATTAAGAGATGTTTAAGATGTCGCTTGTAATGCCCCACCAAACTTTGGTGGTTTTCCACTTAATTGTCCATCTTCCTTAACATGCTCCTCATCAGGTTTCTATCCTTTATTTTCCAATTTATGTGTTTGGCTCCCATTTTAACCCTCCATTTATCATGTAGTTCTTCGGTGTCTTGCTTTTATTTCAGCTTTTATTTATTAAGTAATCTTTCGGTGTCTCCATCTTATCCAACCTCTCATTTACCAATAAATCCTTCAGCGTCTTGGTTTTATTTTAACCCCTTATTTTTTAAGTGATCTGGTTTCTTGCTCCCGTTTTAACCGCTCATACATCAAGTAAGCCTTTGGGACAGATTTATATGAGTCTAGAAGTGAGACTCAGTGGTCTGTCGAAGCTAATGTACATTAATGACAGAGCATGCTTCAAAAACTGATAGAAATCGCGAAGTGGACTTGGCATTTAAAACTCGAAATAGGGACGAAGCGTCATGCGGAAGATTTATCAGATTAGGAACTTAGTTCTTCAAAAATAGGGCTTCCGTCTAATTTACGATTTTACTGTGGCATTGATATGCAGAAACTGAGTTTCTATTTTATTTTGTCAGTAAAGGCCAAAGCCGTATATTGCGATATCTTGAGCGCATGGGTCTTTTACATCTATGTGTACACACACACACACACACACACACACACACACACACATATATATATATATATATATATATATATATATATATATATATATATATATATATATATATGTGTGTGTGTGTGTGTGTGTGTGTGTTTATAATCACTCTATCACGTGATTTTATATATCAACACCACCGGAAAGAAAAGAAACACGATTGTAGATATTAACCGGTATAAACTTTATTGCAACTATGCATCTTCAGAGGTCTGATACAGCGGTAGAAATTCATAATATATTTGGTAGCAGAACAGTTCTTATGAACTGTCCTTCTAGTATATATATTTTGAATTTCTACCACTTTGCATCACTCTTCTAAAATGGCTTAGTTAGCAATAAAGCCAACACCGGATGTACAACCGTATTTCATTTCCTCCCGGTGGTGTTGGATGTAAAAGCTCGTGTAAGAGAGATTATAAACATATACACACGTTTATATATATATATATATATATATATATATATATATATATATATATATATATATATATATATATATATATATAGTACATAAATCGTTTATGGTGCTCCGGGGCAAACAAGTCAATTGTCGCTGCCACGTTCATCTTTCAATCGCTAATTCATGGATAAACATGTACAAAAACTTCCAAATCTTTTAATATAAGCAAAGCACACATTTGGAAAGGGGGAGATAAGAGAAAAAATACCGGAATATAAAGTAAAAGTATAGGTTAAAGTAAAATTAAGTTCAAAATTAAAAACTTCTCAAGTGCGTACAAGGAAATGACAGACTTCAACACACACCACAGTGTTGTGGATGTTTTCTGCGTGGATGCTTTTATACGATTCGGTACCATAGCCAACGGCTTAATGTTGAAAAGATATATATGTATGTGTGTTGGCAGAAAGCAAATGAAAAACCATACATTTAAAAATCTGGAAGCTTCCGGATGTTATTTGTGTAGATAAAACACTGGAATATATAATAAATGTCAGTTCAATCACATATAAAAAGTTCTTAGGGTAAGGACTAAAATACGGCAACTTTCATTTACAATCTTGGTTCATTTTGTCGTAGTTTTAGGTTTCAGTCTTCGGTTCGGTCGCGTAGAATGTATGCAATAGGTCACGCGTGAATAAGTGAGTGATTCATGAGTAATTTAGTGAATCTTGAATATTTGTTCGCATCCCAAAGGTAAATGAATTCTCTCTATAATCTTGGTCCTAAACACGTTTACTTGGCGATGTTTATGCTTACTTAGACTTTTCTGTTGTATGAGCTTCATTATGAGCCATTACCGTTTTCAGCAGAATCTGACATATATGTGTAAGTGTTTACATAATAAAAATATGGAATGTTAGTCCATATATATAAAAGTCTAAAACTAAAGAGGTCAACCAGATTGCTTGCAGGAATGTGATCAGACTAGAGACGCTAAAGATGACGTATACAATAAGTATGTAAGCTAAGATAACATGCCGTCACCTGTAGTCATTCAATTGTTTATAAACATTAGTCCAAGCTCCCTGCTTGAGACAACTACCCCGACCTATTATTCAAACGGCCTACGTGATCTGTAGCGTGTCTCATTCGATTGTGTGTTCGTATGAAACTATGTCATCTGATAGTATGTTCATATGTTCGAACTACTGTCTGTTCCTTCATAACTTGTAACAGAGATGGTAGACAGGCAGAACAGAGTTAGCTATCGTCATTAGAAGACCTGTACCTCTTTACCTAAGCTTTATCATGTAGAGGAATAGGATTAGCCATCATCATTGGCAGAAGCGATCAAGCTATCGTCATAGAAGACTTGTACGATCATACCTGATCTTCATCATGTAAAACTTCAGAAGAATATACTATTTTTATACCTTGTGTTTTCTACAAGAACCTCACCGAACCATGAGTTTAACACATCGTCGTAAAGATGATACCGACTTCGTAAGTGATCTACAAAACCCCAGACACTCCATTGAAGATGGAAGTGCAATACCAACCGACTTAGCGTATAGATTATCGCTAGTCTAACATTACCTCATAGGGCGCCTTATCATACAAGGCACAGAGCCCTAATATTTGGTGGCCAGCGGACCAGAAGAACTCTACAACGTCCTACGAAGAAAAAACCAGAATAATAAATCATGTATCATAAGAAGTCAACGACGACGGAAGCAGCAGATTCTTCAAGCAACCTAGTATCATCATTAGTGAGCGACTTCAGAAAACAACAAGATTCGTCAAGCAACTTAGTATCATCGTTAGTGAATAACTTCAAGAAACAAAACCGACGTGTCCTTTTTCCTACGACAACGCAAGCTTCGTCTCTCATTAGAATCATTCAAGAAAACATCGTTAGTGAGCGTTTCCGGCACTCCAAGAAACAAACCGAACGCGTCTGCAGCATCGGATCTTTCAAGGGCTCGAATCATCGAAACAACGCGCACGGGGGAAACTGAAGCCAAACCAGGTCGTCCGCTAAATAGAGAAGGAGGACCAAGGCCGTGTGTCGTTATCGGAACACCGTGACTTCCCACAAAAGCAAGCTAAGTACAATTTTTTATTCATTTGGAGTAACTTTGAGTGTTTCCTTTGCAGGTCGAATTTCGTTATTCCTGTGGCTGAAGTTACGAGACATTCTTAATCTTACTTTTTTACAGAAATTATCTACATCATTGAGATTTCGCTACTGCGAGTTTTTATCTTTGAGTGTCTGTTTCCAGAAGTTCTACTGAAATATCATAATCATATACTATGTTAATTTTATCATTTTGGGTGATTATTAATCCCTTACGTAACAAATCATATTAAACAGTGAATATGCGTTTACGCAGTGGACGTCTGTATTTATACAGATGCATGGATAGGGTCGTTAAGCACCGTAGTGATTAGAAACACACAAAAAACAAGTGGAACACCCGTACAAATCTAGATAAATTAGATGTAACACTATTTCGGGTCATGACAATAAATGCTCCTTTGCAAAGTCCCGATCGCAGTTTTAGCCTTGAGTTTTTGAGTTATATAAAATATCGAACCTCAATGACTCAACTTAACTTTAAAAATACGGCTGGATTGCAAGGAATAACATGTCTGTAAAAAACTTTCATCAGGCTAAATGCGCTGACCAGGATCCCTCACTATTTCAAATTTTAGCAAAGAATGAAGTACAAACAGTTAAGATTGTATGCAGTAGTGATAACTTGTCTTATTAGTAATCGCTCAGTTCCTAATAGTTCATCATTCATTGCTTTATACGTAACCAGCAACATAATGCTAAAAACACACAATACGTTGCCGATGGTAATAAAGAGAAGGATCCTAATTATTACAAAAAAGAAATAGAAACAGTAGCCTTTCAGAATCAAACAAGCAAACTCGGTTACTGTGTCACCTAGTCAAGCGGTCAAGGTTAGTCAAAAACTGCCGAAGTGTTCAAAACATAGCAAATTCCACACAATAAGCGACTCTAGCCAGAGTGGGGAAAAGCGATGTTGGTCATACAATATCTTTTTGAATTAAAAAGGATTTTTCCTATGAAACACACGACCGTATAAGTAATCAGAGCAGGTTTTCGTTTTAATTTTAATACATAAGTTATAATAAATACTGGTGGATTAAGCCCAACTGTACGCGCCGTAAAAATTAGAATATCTTGTTTTATTTCTTTAGTACACGCAATATCTTGTATTTACGGACTCACCGTCTGTTGTTCGAACTTCCCTAATGAGAAGTCCGGATAAGCGAGCGCTTACAGATACCTCTATAGTTATAAAAAAAAAAATTGATCTGTATCTAGTGTAATTGTAAGATTCATCTAGGGGTATACAAAATATTATCTTACATCCTGCAAAATAAGGCGTGTTTATCAAAGGAAAATCCTATAAACCTTCAAACATATTAAAATCCGTTTGAACAAAAATGAGACAGTTAATCAAATAATAACTTATATAAAGGAACTATACATTTGTCTCATAAATCGTAACATTGTTCAAATGACCCAACAGAATTCTCCCACAACCGCAGTCGCAATTTGCACGCAAAATCTCGAGAAGCATGCACCCTCGAATGTCTTAGTGCGTGTAAAAAGACTTGCTGGGAAATGAAATTTTAATCCTTCCCGACACTCTGAAATATAACGATTTCCGCGAACAAAGCCCTAAAAGTATACATATCGTGGATACGGAAGTTATAAATATCGCATTTTTTATTGTTGCTAATTTTTAATCACGCCCAACCAGTAGTGGATGAATCTCTCTGATAATCTATCTAAAGTAATATCCGTAAAGTCATTCAAGCAGAGGTGATTCAGCAGAATTTTTTTTTATCTTCTACCTGAATACCAGGAAGTTTCTCCACTAGCGAGTGATCTCTGGGAAAAACGGATGTAATTTAACACAAAATACGGTCTAAGGACAAACATAAAGCTATCTATATACGTACCTTCGTGTAGACTTTCAATGAAATTTCAAAATAGAGATAAATGACGAAGTTGAAAAAAGTTAGTAATAGGAGTCATTAGGAAATCAAATAAGCCCATATAATTTTTCCCTCAAATGTCATGCCATAAAAGATCGGACTTGGCGTATCTGCGTAGATTTCTGACGCTTAAACAAGGAAACGACGCCCGATAGTTTCCAGTGCCATGTACCGACGACATCTTATCTCTGTTAGGTTAGAATAAAATTTTTTTTTTTTTTTTTTCACCAACTTGGACTTACTTAAAGGCTTTTACCTGATACCATTACCTAAGTGATTGTACCTCATATACCGTTTTCAGCACACTCAGGGGGGGGACATTATCAGTTTTTACATATGCCTCTGGCTTACGTTGCGCCCCAATTACAATATAGTGTTTGGAGACTTTTAGGGGATACTCTACATGCCTATTGGTTGGTCTTATAATCTTTTCTAATACCTTAGAAGTACATTCACATAAACTAGAGCTAGTGCTACAGAGACAAAGACAAATAATCTCAGAGTAAAATATCTAAATGTGAGTTTTTTAAAACCGAACATGTTTATCTAGGTTTTATGTGTCTGGTCAAGGTCTTAAAAGTAGTCCATGGTAAGGTGTCGGCTATTCATAACTTTCCGGTACTTATTAACGTAAAAGGGGGATACAGCACTTTTGCGCTGTAGTGGGTATTACAATCGTATTGTAAATATGTAACTCTTCAATCATGACAGCTCCTTTAACAGATCTTACGAAGAAGAGCGTAGATTTATTATGGTCTAAAAAGCATCAACAGGCGTTCGATATCTTAAAAGCGGAATAATGCAGCTTACCTAACTTAAAAATCCCTGATTTAAATAAGGAATTTTTTTTTTTTTTATTGCAACAGACGCCTCAGACCAAGGGGTAAGAGGGATACTACTTCAGTAATATGATAAACAGTTCTTCCCTATAGCTTTTTATTCACGTAAACTAAAGCCCTCTGAAAGTAAATATACAGTAATAGGCAAGGAAGGGCTAGGTATCTTTAACTCACTAGTATATTTTAAGTTCATAATCTATGGCTATCCTGATAAAGTCCTTACTGAACATGAGTCCTTTACCGAGTTTTTTCAAAGGCTTTAATCACAGTCCAAAAGGAACTCGGTGACAAATGATCATTCAGGTCTTTGGAGCCAAGATAAGATATCTACCTGGGAAAGCAAATATCATAGCTGACGCATATCCCGCAATCCCGCACCATACCGCAAAGAACCATTAATTAGACTAAAAGATATAGAAACATCCGTACCTATTGTTAAAACCGTATCTAAACAAGAAAATTCCTTAACCCAAGAGATCGCGAGCATTGAATATCTGGGTTGGAGCGCAGAACTGTTACAAACTGAACAAAGCAAGAGTCAACAGACATAACCCAAACAATAAACACTTCGAAACGGAAACAGAGTCAGCAGCAATAAACACCAAACAATAAACACTTCGAAACGGAAACAGGGTCAGCGGCTAAGCATAAACAATACACACTTCGAGCAGAAACCCTAAAGCAAAAGTATATTTAAAGTATGTGTATCAGAATAATGTAATCAAATGTAATATTATATGTAGGTCTGTGACGAGGTAAACCCGAAGAACACAGCAGATGACTAACGACCAGGTATTAGTAATAATCTCTTTCATACCAATCGTCATAAACTGGTTGCATTCCGTCATCCAGGGTTCCCTACTATGTCACAGAAAGCCAAATCACTGTTTACTGGCCTACAATGCTTACAGATATAAAAAGCACATAACTGATTGTAACACGTGTCATGAAGACAAGGGACACACTAAGACACCTGTCAGTTTAGGAGCCTATCCTGTGCCAAATCAATCCTTGAAAGAATATACGTAGAATTATTAACAGAATTACGAGTCTGACAGAGGGAATAAACACTTCTTAGTGTTAATAGTTCCTTGACACGTTATATAGAATTAATAGCACTAAAAACAAACACCGCAATTGAGTGCGTTAGGAATATTTATGAGTGCTAAATCAGTAAATATGGAATTCAACACATAATAATCTGTGACTCGGGTGGTGTAAATCAATAATAATCTCCTTAACACGTTGTGTGAATTCCTTTCCATTAAGAAAACCAATAATATATTTTATCACCCAGAGTCAATCGGTTTGGTAGAATAACGGATAATTAAATAGGAAGTGTCAATGTCTTACGAGTTACAACTCGTGATGTTGGATCCGAACTGATATAGCGGTTCTCGCGGTTTTAAATACGTTTATCATTTATATCTTGTATCTATAGAATTGATGCCGCAAGTAGCCTTATACGGTACGCCGCTAGAACACTTTTCCACATATTCAAGCCAACCATTAATTTATCAAATATATATAAAAAAATAAGATAAATATGGATACAAGTGGAGTCAATATAATACACTCCGTAAGAAGTCGGAAGGGTTACAAATTATAATAAAAAAGGAATCACGATAATATCAATAAGCAAAACGTAACCATTAAATATCCAAATATAAGTATATGCGTAAAGATTTGAACTCTAACTTAACGCTTTAGTAATGACAAATAAGCTAAAAGTTCAAACACATATCAAAACCTACTGACATATTGTCTGTCCCTCCCGGTGATTTATATTCGTAGTCAATGAAAAAAAAAAAATTAAATAAATAAATAAATAAATAAACTAATAATAAATAAAATAAATAAAATAAAATAAAAGAGATTTTAAAGTCAGGAAGTCTAGAAGTGAAAATGTTATCTATGGAATAATCCTATATGAATCTTATACAGGGCTAATAATATATATAGAATTTGTATGGAAACCTTTTTCATATAGTTTGAATAAGGAATATTTATTTAACATAATGCCAACATGAAACTAATATATTGTTCAATTTTGGTACTGTTGTTTTTTTTTTTTTCAGACATTCTTCTCATGCGGGTGGAGAATTAAAACACTAAAATATCATTTGAAAATACTAAAGTCGTATCTTTTACAGCAAGTAACGTAACTCTTAGCTGGCTGAGAGCAATCTCCTGCCAAGTGACGACGTCATCATTGCCGTATCAGCATTTGTTCCTTTAACCTCAAATATCTGCTTACACAGGCTTCATCTGTGTGTCGTCTCTGCTTGCAAAAGCAGATTGACTGGAGAAAGGAATGCTTAGCCCGAACTTCTCATGGGCAAGGCAGACGTTAGGTACAAATGTCTATCCGTTTGCGCAATGCAACTTTAGCTAAGGAGTTGCAATCATTTTAAAATTAATAACAAAATAAGCAAATAGAATTTCTATAACAACAAAATGAATTAATTTTTCTGAACCTCATAGACATTTAGAAGTATCAAGATATATATGTGAAATATTTACTTGCAACATTAGCCTATTACAATTCAAGTAAAACATTCATGGGAAAATGTCACATTTTCTTGAAAAACCCAAAGTTTATTTAGAAATTAGTTACATAGTGGGTTTTTTTTCGTTGTATCTCCTACCTATTGATAAAGTTTTTAAAAAAATTAACCTCAGAGGATGCGCGCGAGAAAATTGAATATGAAACTTTTGTTAGGGCACATAGAATCATGATTAATCTTCTCTTTGACTCTTATGTTGCCTGGCAATCTTACAAATAGCTCCGTTTTCCACTTCTTTGTCTAGTAACTTACTACCAGTAATATCGAATTTTCTTTGAGATTCGTAATGATATCTATTTATTTGTTATAATTATGGATATTTTTACAGTCATCAGACCTGGATAGGTTTCACTCATTGTTAATGCCATGGATAAAAAAGTTTGTACAGCGGACTCTTTTGAATTCCAAAATATCAGCGAATTCATGTGGGTTAAGTCTGGTCTAAATGGCTCTCTCCCCTCCCCTGTATTTGGATGTCGTCTGAATTTACTTTGCCCTTGTGACAAGTATAATTTCACTTGCAGGCTGATTAATGGAACCTGGTTACAGTATCCTGCAGTACGAGAGTTTCACATCGCAACTTCAAAAAATCGTTCGTCGCAGCGGACGACTACAGTCGAGTAACAACCGCCTACAATGTGAAAGGAATTTCATGGACTTCTTCGACCGACACCGTATCTCGTCGTTAATCTCGTTTTAATGCGGAACGCTCCAGCGGCTGTCGGAATTCGACTACAAAAAGGGACATACTTCCGACAATTACGACCCGAAGGATATTCAACTCTACTTTGCTGGCGAAGGACTCGTGCTGGGGATGTTTTTTTTATTCATCGCGAACGTAATCGTGTAGCTTAGGATGCAGAGAATAAGTATGAGCGCAAAAATAGAACGTTGGACCCGCCCAGGCAAATTTTCCCCTTGTTTTAACCATTGAAAAAGGCCGTTTCAATTGGTTAAAGGTGGTTGTCTGGAACTGTGTAATGGACGAAAAGTTGTTCGAAAGCTAGTTAAAAGTGAAGTAGTATAACCTCGGTCATGTATCCTATATATATAAAGTATCATGTATCCTATATCTATAAATGATCATAAATAACAGAATCGAAATATATTTTTTGCGTGTACGCACTAGGAATATATATATAAATGATCATAAATAACAGAATCTAAATATATCTTTGCGTGTACGCAGTAGGAATCTATTTAAAGTGCACATATATTAATCATAATTTATATGATCCTATACATATGTATAAACAAATCAGGTAGCCTATAATCAATCAGTTACCTTTTACCTTAACAATATCCGCAGATATATAATAGTTAGCATAAACAAAAAGCAACGAATCAATCAGCATAACATAATAATGTTTTATCAATTCATATATGATATTTTTTATCAGTTAAAATATGATTTTTATCATGTTAATCTTCATTCTATGCAATTATCAGAGTACATTAGTATTTTCTGTAGCATAAGTATCTTAAAGAGATGAAGTGAAAAACTGTATCATTATATATATCATGTGATCACTATTATTTACCAATATCATTGTTTTATATTTTATTACTTGAATCAATTCATGTACACAATGAATTTTTATTTACTTATATATATATATATTCACATAGTGTCTGTATCACACTCCTATAAGTCAGATGCAAGTCAAGTTTGAGTAATATTCAGTAGCTGGTTTTGGTAGCTGACCGAGCTAATGTAAGTGTTTACATAATAAAAATATGGAATGTTAGTCCATATATATAAAAGTCTAAAACTAAAGAGGTCAACCAGATTGCTTGCAGGAATGTGATCAGACTAGAGACGCTAAAGATGACGTATACAATAAGTATGTAAGCTAAGATAACATGCCGTCACCTGTAGTCATTCAATTGTTTATAAACATTAGTCCAAGCTCCCTGCTTGAGACAACTACCCCGACCTATTATTCAAACGGCCTACGTGATCTGTAGCGTGTCTCATTCGATTGTGTGTTCGTATGAAACTATGTCATCTGATAGTATGTTCATATGTTCGAACTACTGTCTGTTCCTTCATAACTTGTAACAGAGATGGTAGACAGGCAGAACAGAGTTAGCTATCGTCATTAGAAGACCTGTACCTCTTTACCTAAGCTTTATCATGTAGAGGAATAGGATTAGCCATCATCATTGGCAGAAGCGATCAAGCTATCGTCATAGAAGACTTGTACGATCATACCTGATCTTCATCATGTAAAACTTCAGAAGAATATACTATTTTTATACCTTGTGTTTTCTACAAGAACCTCACCGAACCATGAGTTTAACACATCGTCGTAAAGATGATACCGACTTCGTAAGTGATCTACAAAACCCCAGACACTCCATTGAAGATGGAAGTGCAATACCAACCGACTTAGCGTATAGATTATCGCTAGTCTAACATTACCTCATAGGGCGCCTTATCATACAAGGCACAGAGCCCTAATATATGCAGCTCATATTTTCATGACCTTAGCATGTGTGGAATATAAGATGTAAGTTGTTAAAAAATCATAGATCTGGTTCCGGTACGATTATCCATTATTAATATTATTATATAAAACTGGGTTTACGATGTTCCTAGACGCTCAACTATTTTAGACGTGAATTTTGCATAACAGTAAATTTGTGAATCAGTATTGTCTATGAAGCCTTCTATGTTCATCGCCTAGATCACTCAAAGTAATAAAATATTGTCGTTTTAAATAATTAAGTTATTTTTACTTTGGATCATATTATCATTATATTGAGAAGATGAACCATTTCATATGGAACAATCCCACAAGGGCTATTAAATTGAAATTCGAACTTCCAAAAAATATGGTGCTCGTTAGGAAGTAAGAAATACAGAAAGAAGAAATCTCACTTATTAAAAAAAATAATTTACGAAATTGATGAAAATGTATTAAAATGGAAGGAGCATAACATTAGGGTAGTAATGCATTAGATCTTCGCTTGAACTTTTGAAGTCTCACTTGCACATTCTCATGGAGACTGTTCCACAGTCCAGCGGTATGAGGAATAAAGGACCTCGGGAACTGAGAAGTTCGACAGCGAGGCACAGTTACTGTATATTGGTGCTGCTGTTCAGCGAATCTAGTTGCTCTTGGCAGGAAAAGGGGATCAGGGATCAATTGTGAATGTGAAATATCTCTATTAAAATACAACTTATGAATAAGTAACAAAGAAGAGACCATCCGTCGATGTTCCAGGTCATAACTGCTAATATTAGGAAACAGAAACCTACCACCACGAACCACTCTATCTAAACGAGATAAATCCGTGGCAGAAGCAGACATCCATACAGGAGAACAGTACTCTAGTAAAGGAAGGTCAAATGGCCTAAACAGGTGTATTGATTATATCACTGTGGTAGATATATGAGGCCTTACGAACAATACTTAACTTACTTGCGGCTTAAACAAAATGTTTCTCAAAAGTAAGATGTGAGTCAAAATTTACACCTAGAATAGTTAAAGCTTCAAATTCATTCAGCAAGGTTCCATTCGCGTGAAGGGGAGGATGAAATTGAAAATCTTTACGAGATCTGCCAGTCAATAGTGTTTTTCGTTTTACTGTAGTTCAGCCACATGCCCCACTGACTACAACATTCACTGATCCGGTCCATATCCCAACTGAGGCTCACAATAGGTCTTGGTTCACTAAAGATCCCGTCATCAGCAGCTAGCTGCTTCCTACCTGTGAGGAAATCTTGAAGTAGTCCTAAAACATATACTCTCACTCCAAGATTTTGAAATTTTTAAATAAGTGCCGTATGATTTACTAAATCTAAAGCATCACCAAAATCCATTTGAATCCATATACAATCAAAACGCTTATCAAGCTTTTCTTGCAAATCGTATGTCAAATCTAAAATAGCATTTATAGGTGTCTAATTGTTTCCTATATATGCATAGTCTATCAGCTGACAATCCTTTAGATTCCACATACTTATATAATGTAAGTTTTTCTGCGACTTTGGAGAGCACAGGGAGAATAGAAATTGGCCTGTAATTACTGCAGTCTGCAGATATGCTAACTTTGGAACAAGCATTGTATTACTAAGATAATAGATAATACTAAAAATCTTTAAAATCAACTAATTTTCGGAGACACACACACACACACACACACACACACACACACAAGTGGGGATACCATCAGGATCTTCCCCACCCTAACTAAAAAGATTATGAACTACTTTCCTAACATCCTTAGAGCGAAATGCAAATTTTTAAGAATAGGTTCTGGATGACAAATATCAGCTGATTGCTTAGCTTCAAAGGCTCGATGAAGCAGTTCAGCTTTTTCCTTAGGCTCAGTAACTAATCTACCATTATCTGTCAGTAATGGTGGAATGGAAGACGAGCCTGGCCCAAAGATATCTTTATACCTCTTTCTTCTTAATATTATTTTCCACCCAAATAATTATTAATTTTTCATTAATTTCTGAAAAATATTAACATACGTTAAACCGAAATTGTTGGTCTTTTACGTGAAAACCGAACTTGCTCGTCTTTTGAAACAAACATTTTCTTTTCTCCCCATGTTATCTTACCACTTCCCTTTCTATTTCTATTATTCCTGTTAAAAATATTTACATGCAACTAAACACGAATAGAGCTTCATTAATAGACATGATTACTCTGCTGATTTTGATTTTTCTTAAACACATTTCTTCACCACCAGATCGCCTGGGTAACGAAGGACTCCCAGACCTTGCTAGCCATCGGCACCACGATGATCATCAGAAACTACCGACTCAAAGTCCACAGCAGTGACAACACAACTTGGTTCCTCTACATCGAGCAAGTGAGACTGAGCGATCGGGGCTTCTACATGTGTCAAATCAACACAAGGCCCATGCAAGCTCAGTCTGGGTACCTCAAAGTCGTAGGTAAGAGGCATTTTTACACCACTAGTTCTGTGCTGGTTCATACCATTACACGTGTCAAATAAGCACTTGAGTGTAAGGGTAACTTGAAGTGGTAGGTAACGGTACTCTTAACACTAAGCCTGAGCAGAAAACGAAAATCCTGTAGCTTTATGCTAGGCTTTGCAGGCCTGATTACCATGTTCCAGTGTAGTAGCCAACATTATTTAGGTCTCTGGGGACGTGATCAGAATATCCCTGTGCAGTTGTAAGGAACTTCATCCTATGCTTGTGCAGGACCAGTCAGGGACTCAGGGTAGGTCAGTGTAGAAAGTGATTAGTCTCCATGGCACCTGTTGTTAGAGCTAAAACAGGCCATTATTAAGGTCTTCAGCCTACCCTTTTTGAACTCCATGTGGATTCTTCTCCACCATTTAATTTCCATCTGTTCCCTTAGGTCTCTTCCTACCTAGCTTTCCAATTCCCTCTCTCTCTCTCTCTCTCTCTCTCTCTCTCTCTCTCTCTCTCTCTCTCTCTCTCTCTCTCTCTCTCTCTCCACTCAATCTACGACCAACGAATTCAAGCCGCCCAACAAACTTCCATAAATTTGACGCATGGATTTAATAATATAGCTTCGTAATTCGTATTTACGAGCCATACACACCTCAGCGACAGGTTCAGTTCCTTTTAAATATTAACCATCATCATCATGAACTTTTTTTACGTTAAATTTCCCGTGATGGGATTAGAGACAATAAGACTGGAATTTCATTAGCTTTGTAACTGAACGTACATATCATTAACAAACGTTACTGTAATGATAACTTTAACATGGTTTTACAAACTTATAATAATGACATCCACAAATATACTAATATAACTATATATATATATATATATATATATATATATATATATATATATATATATATACATATATAATATATATATGTATATATACTCTGTATGCTTGGTGTGTCCTACCGCTTTTATGTTCTTTCTTATCAATAAGAACCTTGACACCAGTTTCATATATATATATATATATATATATATATATATATATATATATATATTATATATATGTGTGTGTGTGTGTGTGTGTGTGTGTTTTATCTCCGCAGCGAGTCAGTTCGCTCAAAGTTCAAAGAAAATAAGTGAAAGGATAGAAAAAATAAAATAATAGAAGAATATAAAACTTGTGAAAGAATTTTTAATAATGGAGACTGAAAAAGTATAGCTTCATTAAAAACTGGAAGATTCTTGGAGATGCGTTGTAACTTTGGCACATTTAAGATTGTTAGATTCACGTCATAACACGGACACATGAAATACACCTATGCCAAGTACAGTTGTCATAAATCTTATAAAACCTAAGCACATCGGAAACTATGGTATATTTTACTGAATTACAAATAATAATAGCGATGGAAAACAATTTCTTTCTTGTATACTGTCTTTACTGATCGACTCAGACGCTTCAGATCTCATAATATTACTTTAAGAACTGTCCGCAGGTGATTTTTGAGCATTTTCAAAAAGACTGAACAATTCTTTTAAAAAGTTGGAGTTTGTGACGCCTTCTGTTATTCGTAAATTGTTCTGAACCGGATGTGTATTTCAACGCAACTTCTAAAGAAGAAATTAGTTCTTGGACAGTTTTGTTACGCCATCAGTAATCATTGAGCAATAATATTAATTGTGGATAAATGTCATGCTCTGCTGCGCTGCGCAGTAGCAGGAAAGGGCAGAAATTACCTAGGCAGTCCTAGAGGATCATAATGTAAATCTAAATGTACTAGTTCTGCGCAGCACCTAAGGGACAAGACAAGCATTTGCATGTTGATAGATCTATCACCCATCTGGAGAAAGCGTCCCATCTATATCTGCCAAAGAGGGCCCGGCGTAGGATCCCAAGTTTCCCAGCCTCTTGTAAAAACGTCAACTCAGCTGTTCCGAGAGAAAGGGAAAAAGGCCTGGACATGGACCCGTAAATCAGTCTAGAAGGAAAGAGAGAGAATATGCTGTTAAGATCGAGTAGATTTCCCTGAATCGTCCTTCCTTTAAGATGGGAGCATTTTCACACACCAACACACAAACACACACACACACATATTTCATTTTCGAATCCGTAGTAATTAATAAAACGATAGATATTTAAAAAACATGTTTGATATGTAAGTATAATGTTTTTCCATGAACTAACGATATAATTCTCTCTCTCTCTCTCTCTCTCTCTCTCTCTCTCTCTCTCTCTCTCTCTCTCTCTCTTAGCTAAGCTAACATTAACTCCTGAGGTTAAATGACATCAAAAGCTTTCTTCATTTGGAATTTTATTGACTACTATGAAAATCTAAGCGACTTTTGTAACTCATTTAGATTCAAGGAGAAATTTCCAATTTTTCCAATATTTCGATGATTGTGGTCAAGAGAAATAAACTTTTGGCATAGTTCATGAAATGGTTTTGGGGAGAGAGAGAGAGAGCGGGGGGGAGGGTAACTATTACATATTTCTTTCAAATATCTCTTAATGTTTTCATATATTAAGTATTACATAAATACTGAACCTTCCGCGCAACACGATTAAAAAATATTTTCTGAGAAAAACCACACGTATAGGAAATTCATGTCATTTTCATAAACAACTGAAAATTATTCCAAATTCTATGAAATATAATAAGTAACATACCTATCTTAAAGGCTACTTGGAGAACAAGAGCCCGTGCCGTTACAGGGCCAGCCTGGTTAACAATAACAAGTGTACTTATTCTGATAAAATTAAACAAATTCCTGTTTTAATGGGAAACATTATCCACGACAATATCATATTATTAGGTTATTATTTTTTCAATAAAAGTAGAAATTAATGAACATTTGGTCTTCACATTGACTGAGTGGGCGACCATGAAAAAATACCAGACGCCTTCGTCATATATAAATTCCTGGTTATTCTATGTAAGGGCAAGATTTCAGGAACCCCATCCCATATACTTGTCGAAAATCGGAAAGGTAACATCTTCTGAAGATAAGTCCTACTAAGGGGAGAGCCATAGAGTTGAATATATGTCATTATATATATATTTATATATATATATATATATATATATTATATATATATATATATATATAACACACACACACACACGTATATATTCAGTGGGTACTGAACCTTAGTGGTAAAGCACTTGCTTTGTACGCTCAAAATACTGGATTCAATCCCGGCCTGACGTCTACTTGTTGACCAAGGTGTTTGTGGGCTAGCAATTTCACCCCTAGATACTCGAAGTGAAACCAGAAAGCTATACTTTTCTGTCCCATCCTCCTCAAAGGGAGTAAAAATGCGTGAGCAAATATTTACACGTTTATGGGAATTTATAACATCTACACACACATGGGCTCGCATCTATATATACAATATATTATATATATATATATATATATATAATATATATGCGTGTGTGTGTGTGTGTGTGTGTGTGTGTGTGTGTGTTTGTGTGTGTGTCTATGTGCGTGCATGTGGAGAAGAGAGAGAGGGACAGAATTTTTGGCACATCCACCAATATCAAGCCACAAACATCGTTTAATAAGTTGTACGTAAGTAGAATTATCCAAAATTCGAGTGGAGCCTTTGTATTATTCCCCTTGGGTGTAAGTTACTCACAGCTTATAGTGGATTCTGTATTAAACTAATACATACACATACATACACACACACACACACACACACATATATATATATATATATATATATATATATACATATATATGTGTATATATGTTTGTGTGTATGTGCATGTGTGAGGAAACCATCATCAACAATTGTTACTATGGCAAACACAGGACAAGAATTGATGATACTTTGCAATCATTTATCATATACTTCATACCGTTTGACATATTGCTGTTCTACCTCATGACAGTACTTGTCGCAAATGAACTATGACAGAAGCATATCACCTGTCGCAATTATTAATCTTTGCCTCATTAATTCACTATTACTACTACCAGTACTACTGCTACTGTTATATATACTACTAATATTACCCTGTATTACTATTATTACTATTTTAGTTACTTGGGCGAATTCTTCTGTTATAGTCACTAAGATGACAAGTGAGAAGTAAAATAATAAAACAAAGTTTTCACCGAAAAAAAATAATACTGTTAATAGAGATAAAAATAATACAGTAAAAATTTAATTTCAAGAGGTATTCATTGATATCATCGTATAAATCATGAGCCCAAATGTTTTGCTCCCTTCTATGAGATTCAGTTTTCCTAAATTATTTATTCTTGTGATTTTAATGTTACTTTCATGGACACTTTTCATCATTATCATTCATTAATTATTTCATAAAAGGTTTTAATTATCCAGTGCCATGCAGACTGCTGTTCAAAACTTAATGAATTAATATCGTGACGGTGTTAACTGATTAAGTAATCAGGCTTAACTTTGCATACTTCCTAAAACGTAAATCATAGTAATGTAGTTTGTTTAAATTTTAGCAGGCCACAGTAGCATGTGAGAACTAAAGTTTTATAATTAGGCAGAATCAAAGGGGAAGGTAATTTATTCCTCCCAGATATTCAAGACACATTTGTCGAGAAACATTTAACTTAGTTTTGCGGTGTTGTTTAGCGTACTTTACAGAATATCTTCTTCCCTTCATTGTCAGTTTATTTTCCAGATTTTCGTTAGTATATATTTTCTTTATTTAGTTTGATATGTATTGTTTTGATTTTAACTAATATTCCTAATATTCTGATTGAAGCATATACTATATTGTCCACATTTAAATTAAAGAATCTTTTGGCCTCATTTGTAGATTCATGTTCCTAATTTCGATTATTACATTCATTATCTTGATTCCAATTAGTAAATATTTTATCCTAATTTTAATGAAGTACTATTCTGCATACGGAAAATCCCTTCTGCCCACGCGCGGCAAGAAAAATGTGCCTTTTGCTATAGACCTCATTTTTTTGCAGTGAATTAGAAAAAAAAATAAGCAGGGAAAAAGTATGGTGAAAAAGAGCTTGAGGGCTAAATACGAAGACTATTTTCACCAAGGCCGTGCTTTACTGTCCAGGCAAGCAATATCATCAACGTGTACCCACCACCCAGGCATAAAACATCCCACCTCGTTAACAGCTGTAAGTTGTGAAGATATCGAAAATACATAAAAACATACGTACGCAGACACGCATTTATATATGTCTGTATATATATATATATATATATATATATATATATATATATATATATATATATATATATTATGTAAGTGTACATGGGTGTGTTCGTGTATTTTGTATGTGTCATATATTCTAACTTAAGTATAATGAATTTTGGTAGTTTACTGCGAACATGAATGTTGCTTCGGGTACATGATAACTTTGAAAAAAATAATAGAATGACAAATAACGAGCAGCAAGGAGAGGAATATATATATATATATATATATATATATATATATATATATATATATATATATATATATATATATATATATATATATATATGTGTGTGTGTGTGTGCATATATATATATGTGTACATATGTATAGTATAGGTATATATATATGCATACATACATAGTACATACGTATGTTTATATATTGTATTTGTGTGTTTGTGCACGCTCTTACAGGTGTGCCTTCAATGTTGTAAGCAATGACTTGCAGGGCAGACGAAATAGATTACTTTATCTATGCTAAAGAAAAAAGTAAATCTCGTATTATTATAACTCAGAGGAAAATATTCAAGTAAAGTGGGAAAGTTTAATCTGAGGAAAGGCACTCCTCCCTCCTAACATTTCTCCTCTGGTTTTCCCCCCACCGTCTAGTAACCTTCCCCCTCCTGTGACTTCCCCAACTCTATGTCCCCCGTTCCCAAATGTTTTACACCTATGTTTATCTTCTGCCTTTTATGGTAATTCCAACCCCGGAGCCCGCGTACCCTCCTCCCTCTTCTTGATCCCCCGCGGAGTATCCATCCTCCCCCTCATCCGCATTCAGTACTGCCACCTGCTATCCTTTACTCCTACCTACTCCCCCTATCTGCTACCAATACAAACCTCCAGCGTACTCCTGTAGCCCCCTTCCACTACCACCAGCATCCTTACCTTACTCTCTCCTCCAATCCACTGCCAGTCTAGTGAAAATATATAGCTCTTGAAAGCTTTTTGTTTATAGATTTGCCAGTATGGAAGAAATAGTCAGGGGTTTTGGCAACAATGCAGAACTTCCCGGATTGAAAATGGTGGTTGCTCTCCGCTTGTAAAAAAATAAGTAAAAAATAAAAAATAAACCCTGTCACAAAATAATGGACACATACTTTTCATGCGAACACATCCGTGTTGCATTTTGTCTCTGGGTTTTGGGCCAAAAAATTGCTTCCTCTGATGGGTTTTTGGAAACTGAATGTAGATTTATACTAAAGGTCGTTTTGCAAGCATTGGACTTCTAGTCCAAACTCAGTTTATTAGCTGAATAGTACGTGGATGTTTCCTCGGAGTTGAACAATTTAGGGACTGTTGCAAACGTGGGCGTAATGTCTTGGTGACTTATGAGAGAATTAACGCCGAGTTGCGTAAAAAATTTGCAGTATAATATTTGTCAACTACTGGGACCAAGATTTCATTGAAAAATTGTGTAATCTCCGTATGGTTCTTGAATCTGAGCTTAAGTTAGAGAACGAAACCTGATAACAAAGACCCTTACGTTTAGTCTTTCATACGAACATTCAGAATGTGCCGCTTCCAACAGCACTTTCATATAACTTTTTACTTAACCGGAAATGTACATTACATTTCAATGAGGAAAATGCAGGTCTTCCTTAAAGGTTATCATAAATAAGAATCATCATGTTGCTTATAACTAAATCTGATAATTTGAGGGTTTAGCTTGAATTCATCTGAAATTCCGCATAACTTTTAGTGATGTTTGAAATTATACATTGCTATAATAGGAAGTAAATACATTGTGATCACAGTACATTTCGGTACTTTTTGGAGCTCTTGATATACTTTAACTGAATCTAACTAATAAATTTTTCAGTTTTCACTGCTTTGGCTTAAAGAGTGTTCCACGGCAACACACCGGAAGAGAAAGCGAAAGGGAAACAAGGCTTTAAATTTAAAGAGACTATCATTGCTGCTGTTCGGAAGGTAATTTATGCCAATTAGCTACGTTGTTTCCCTCATCCAATTAGCTAATTTACCCCACCCCCACCAACCCTGCAATAGAGTGTTATTGGTTTAGGAAAGTTTGGCAAACCTTTTTCAAGCTAAGCAGCGAGTCCATTGAAGGTCTTTGTCTGGGCCATTCGTAGTAGGTGAAACCCTGATACAAAATGTCTCACTCATGCGCTCTGTTAGGTTGATGTCTCAGTGTCTTCAAATGTGTCAAAATTTTCATCAATTATCACGCGAGCTTATGGCGACTGGTGTTCACCGTGACTGGACCTAATTTAATTTAACTTCTCCTGTCCTAATCTAACTTAAAGTGACATAGTTGCCGAAAGCCGCTTAGTGAGAAGCCCTGCCATCAGTGTTACACACATACAGGTAGTTGGTAGTCATTAATCCAAGTGCTGACGGAAAACAACGATGCTTTTATTCACAGGTCGGAAGACTGTGCGTTATTTCCACCAGCTTCTAGTATTTCCTTGACTAAAAGCCGCCTGAAACAGACTCAGGAAATTTCGGATTTTTCGTCACTTTTACCCACGTTAATATAATTCAGTCGTGAATTCGAAGATCAGTCACTTTTTATCAGTCCTTCAAACCATTAATTTCCAGAACATGAATTTCTCTTCCTTATTGTTTGTTTCTTGAATCCTTTGACCAGTCCCGTTTAGGGGAACTCGGTCATCATATTTCTCTTGCAGTGACCAATCTTGGCTGCGGGATGACTTCCATGCCTTTCTTGGTCTCTAAAAGAAAAAAAAATGCGTGAGATCTCCATGTAAAATTATGCTGTTCCACAGTATATTCGTCGTCTATCTTATACAAACGCATTTTTCATACAAAAGAATAACATCTGTACTGGTGAACATTTTCTTTCTCTAGAATTTTATTTAGGTTGTATTAACCAATATTAGGATTAATTGACGATGAATATGGCAGCCGGTATGTCACTTTACAACAAAAACAGTCAATCATCATCACAAAGCTCTCTTCCGTAGATTAAGTTTAATAACAAAAGGTTCATTTTGAGTGCAGATTTATCCGTCACAGATATTCAAGACGAAATTAAATGCTCGGTAACAATTATTAATACTTGCGCATGTTGATATATCAGCTTATGTTCATGGGTATGAAGAAAACGAACCTAAATACTTTTCTGGTCTCGATTTTATGTAGTAATCGTTGTTATTATTCACTTATCTGTAATAGTTCTTAACTCATCAGTCATAGGTTTTATCGACAACACTCAATAGTATTGTATAGCTTTCATCAATTCTGTTTAATGTTTAATGACCTTTCAGTTGTAATTCAGTCGCCAAAAATAATGCAATAATCCTAAGTAATACATGATTCAGTATTTGTCGGTTCGTTAGCTCTCGAGGGCATTAAGTCGCCTCTAGTATTATCTAGTAAAACACAAGACTATTCAATAATCACTTGAGGTGCTTAAAGCAGTTCGATGATTTTTATTGACATTCAGAGTTTCCCAGATGCATAAATGATTAAGTTTCAGTATATAAATTAAATTCTGTAATCCCCATTTTACCATTCGTTATTCTGCAGTCGGTACAACTTACGAAATGTTTTTTAATGACTTGAAATTTAATCAATTACACTCAAAGACACTAATTCTAGTTTGTTCATGATGATTAAAGTATGCTTCAGTATTTTTAATAAATGTAAAGTAAATCAGACGTTCTGAACTTTTAAAAGTCTACAACAGCTAGAATTATATCATTGTTTAAATACTGACGAACAGCTTTCATAATCAAGAAAATACTATATACTTTCCTAATTATCCAAGAAAATCCAGTATATCCCTGTATTTCCATAGAAATCGCAGGATTTTCCTGATTTCCTTCTTGGAAATTCCAACATTTTTCTGATTTCATTCCTAACCCTCATGGAAATTCCTGTATTTTTCCGATTGCCCGTGGAAATTCCAGTATTTTTCATGGTAGCGAGACCCTTTGAACCTTCAAGGTAAAAGACCCTTTACAGTAGAACCACCGAGAAAAAAAAGACAATTAGTGACGTTGAGATGTGATCCAAACAGAGTCGTTCCAATTATAAAAGTTGGCCAGTTTCTCACGTACACGAAAAAATTCATAAAAAAGTATTAAGTCCTACGTCCTTTCAAAAAGGAGGTATAAAGTCTATCAGCCTCAAGAACAAAGAAGGAAAATTTCAAACGAGACCTGATGTCGGTTTGTCCCAATCATAATATACTCGCAAGGAGTATGAAAAACGAAATCATTTATAAAGTAAAGTATCTTAAGAACATCTAAAAAATGCAATGCTTTATAAATGTCTTAGAAAATATAAAAAATGAAATGTTTTATAAATTAGCCACAAGATTATTTTTTTCTTATGTAAATGTTGATTAAAATACCTTCAAAAAAAGCCAACTATGGAAACAAACATATTTCCATATTCAAAAACCAGTTAGATAAGACATGAAATCAAATTATTTCTATAAATCCAAGAGCCAGGGGCATGTTTAGGAACGTTGATAATTTACCTTCATTTTGCATGCAAAGGTAAATATACTAATTTTAAAAGGAAACATTTATGTCTCTTTTGTTAAAATTCAAACGTCATTTATATATCCTGAAAAAGGATTACCCCACAATAATTTCCCAGATATATATATATATATATATATATATATATATATATATATATATATATATATATATATATATATATCGTATGTGAGCGTGTTTCATGTCCCAAAGAGGCAAGAATTTCATGAAAAAATAGA
The DNA here is from genome assembly GCF_015104395.2 of Macrobrachium nipponense. Lineage (NCBI taxonomy): Eukaryota > Metazoa > Arthropoda > Malacostraca > Decapoda > Palaemonidae > Macrobrachium > Macrobrachium nipponense. Next base: position 82,335,192 of record NC_087203.1, on the reverse strand, counting down.
CCACGTCTTGATGGTATGATCTGATTGGTTTTCGCACAGGTTCTCCAATCCTTACTCTCAGTTAGCTTCCTTTTCGGGCCTCAACTTGGCTCATCACCTCTTAAAATACTTGAGATGATTGCATTACGGGAATAATGGCTAACATGAAGTCTAGCTAGTCAATGGTAACAATGGGTAATGCGAATTCCGAACATGTGAACAAACGTGGGCTCGTTATGTATATAAAAGAATGCCAGTGAAGTCATGATTTGTCAAAAAATTACGAAGTGATTAAAAAAAGAAAAAAAAAATTGACATGATTTTGAGTCCTCCTCCTACCGGGTACACCCTAATTTCATTTCACCGCAGTATGACCAACGGCCGCGCTCTCATTATAATATATCGGCCAAAGTGACAGATAATAACATCATTTGCAAATTGGCAGTTTATTTCTGTCGTCCAGAATTGGGAATTTATGTGACACATGCGTGACACTGATGAGGATCAAATATGGCGGGAATGAAAATGTATTTTCAAATTTTGATAGAAAATTTCGGTCAGACGATTCCTGGAAGCTGCCACTTCCGGCTCGGACGATTGTGTCAGTGCGCCAGTAACGCAAGTGTTTTGCGTGCCTGTCCGTATGCGCGTGCGTGTGTGGGTGGTGAAATTCGATGTAAATTTTGGGATTTTCTTGAGATATTTTGACCGAGCGGGTTCATCAAGGCTGCCATTTCCGGCTTGGGTGATCGTGCGACTGTCAGATTTGAGAATGTGCTTGTGTGTGTGTGTGTGTGTGTGTGTGTGTGAGTGTTCGTTTAATGAGTGGGTGCAAGTAGCATAAGTGTATGTGTGCGTACCTTTATGCGTACAGTTGTGAAAGTTGCAACAGTATGTATAAGCGCAGATCACACCAGTTCATAAGTGTGTGCGTTTCTACGTTTTGGGCGTGTTCTTTCAAATTCTCCTCATCCATGTTGCCCTTTCATTGGCTGGCCACCGCAGACCTTTAGAAATGAAGAAAGTCTTACATATTCATGAAGTTCAAGACACGGAGGAATGTCGAAAACTGCAGATCAATCTGCTTCACAGATACAACAACCTTGGGCACTTTCCGAATCTCAAAAGAGCGAATAAAGCGCATTGGAGAGAGAGAGAGAGAGAGAGAGAGAGAGAGAGAGAGAGAGAGAGAGAGAGAGAGAGAGAGAGAGAGAGAGAGAGAGAGAGAGAGAGAGAGATAATCTTTAGAGAAAAAGGAATGTTAGGTTAAAATTTTCACTACAGCTTTGCATATGAAAACTACGAAGTGTTTGATTAAAAATTAACTAAACGTCACTGGCTATGAAAACTGGAAAAAGGAGAGTGAAAGGATTTCGTTTTAAATGTAGCGCCAAGCTGTTCATAAGAACATCTAAATTAGAGAAAGAAAAATAAAACAAGGAGAGAACATAATTTTCTAATTGTCGGGCTACAAGCTTCTAATAGGAAAACTGAAATGAGAGAGAGAGAGAGAATGTTGAACTTCAATATAATGCTGAAGGTAGTTTGCATGAATTGTCGAGGGGAAGCCACATAAGGAATTGCTCTCACATATGGTGGATGGAAAGTATATTTTTTTATCTCTCATTATACAGTTTTAGCAAAAATTTATATTTGACGCCGATGACTTCCGACAGTGACGCTAGTTCCTCAGAAACCAATCGCTCAGTAAATAGAATCGGCGCTTCAAATAACACCCTAGTTCACCGAGTTTCTGTTCCATTCAGAAGTAGAAAGAGAACAACTGACAATCGATTCCAGATAATCTAAGAAAGGTAATGATCGCGTTTAGGATTGTTTTATTGACTGAAAAAGTTGGTGTGATACTGTAGAAGAAATCTAAGATGAGAACATGCAATTTACATAATCACATGGTAAAGAGGGAAAGTAAAGTTGACTAATTTTATACCGGTTTCAACTTTTCCACAAATAAATCTTGTAACACTTGAGGTATCTACGTCACGCAAATTTCTCATACACACGTCTTAATTGTCTATTTATATTATTTCGATAGATATATATATATATATGATATATATATATATATATATATATATATATATAATATATATTATAATAATATATATATTATATTATATTATTATATTATATGAGAAGAGAGAGGGAGATAGTTTTCCTTAGTAATGTTGTTTATGTATGTAGATAAAATATTTACGTTTCCGTAGAATTATTCGTGATTTATTTCTTATTCTCTTCACTCTACTTTTATCTTTTTACCACATACACCGCAGAGCTATTGTCTACGAAAAGATAAAATAGAAAAGTCTCGTCATACTTTGGTCTTCATAAAAAATTTCGTTAATTACATCCGCCAATGAAGATTTTTTTAGTTATGTTCTCTCAGTTAGTGAACTAGCACACGCAAAACTTTATTCGTGAATTTCTTCGAAAGCTTAAATAAAAAATAGAAAAAGGATGGGCCTGGTGATTGACAATAAATGATTTAATATTGGAAGGGAAAGGACTGTAACTTCTAGGGGAAAGGGCACTATTGGATGGTGCTCCTCCATGTCAGAGGCTAGCGGCCTCCGTACACACCTGCTATGTCTGATTCAGTTCTGACCGAGTCTGTCAAAATGGCTTATCACATTTCATTAACGAATGTGATTCCAGAATCCTGCGACTGTTTGGTAGTAATTTTGATGAGGAAATAAGATAATAGATACAAAGAAATCATTACTCAAAGTTAAAAAAAGTTCATATTATAAGTGGAAAGACTTATTAAATTTCAACTGAATACATGACTTCCACTAGCGAGGAGATAAATTATCTTCAGTACGTTCTTCGTTATATAATTGATATCCAAAATTGATAATGATATCAATATTTTCCATTAGATATTGAGAGACCTCACTGTCAGAGAAACTCTCATGCACCGCTTTCCCAGCATAGCTGGTAATTAATCATGAATAATCATGATTCTATCGTTAAAAATTCATGATCAGAAAGTTGACATCTTGCATTACCTGTCCAGTGACTTAATCGTCGTTTCTGTTTCTTGATTCATTAGGTAATGGGTACATCATTTGCTCCCACATTCGAGTCTCGGAGCTTTGCAGATGCTAAGCAATCCACTAATGACCGCCTGGCATTATCGAACTGAAAGATACTGACATTTTTTTCAACTACAATCTGACGCTTCCTGTCTGCAAATGCCTCGAGTTTCATTTCCTTTTGGCCTGCATTTATCATATATTTCTAATGCTGAGATGAATCGTGGCTGGATTTGGTTTCTCCAACAGCACATCGAGAGGCACTAAGTAAGAGCTCTCAATAATTTTACCCACCAAGTGACCTGGGTTATCAGACCATCTGACCTTTTACCCCAATAGCCTGACTCTGAATATAAGATTATTATAAATCTTCAGAATGTGTGAAAATTGAGACATTCGTTTTAGAAAAAAAATACTTAGCTGGTTGAAGTTGTAAGAAATTTATTATGGAATTAATCGCTTCCTCATAACCAATGTAAATCCTGCATGAGAAGTAAAATGGAACATGATAGATTAAATTCAGAGAATGTAACCTATTCAGCACCGGCTAAAATAACTTTTTGTACATTCTTGTGTTTCAATTTTGCTGATGAAAGCAATAGAGTGTCTAATAACGGGTATGCTTGATAATTAAGAAAATATAGCAAAAAGAAAACGAAGCAACAAAAAAGCGACCTTTGCCATGTCTATGTTAAATAAATAAAAAGTTAAAAGTGCATCCAAAAGAAAAACAGCGTTGAGACTTTCTTTACAAGCATTTGGAAATATATACGCCTGATCAAGACCAATTGCCAGGCTCATTTGTATACTGATTATGTAGTGGCGTGGAAGCCCGCACCGGTTGCTCGTTCGGACCATTATGCTAAATGGCTAGCCAGATGCCCTGGGTGCTAATAGACTAACCTTGCTCACTATCATGCGCCCCTCTCCCCCCCCCACCCACAATTCCCCAACTTCCCTCCCCCTCCCTCCATCACCTCCCTTCCCCCCAAAGGCGCGCGCTTTTCATCTGAAAAAATGGCACATATAAAATTTATGTTTTTTATAGCGCTGCCATGATGCATCATTAACATTTTTGTGGATATGATTGTTAAATTGAAAAAGGGAGGTATTATCCTGAGGTGGCGTTGCAGATGCGGTTGTTTTGTGTGGAAGTGAAAGTAATGATGTTGAAATATATATATAGTATATATATATAATATATATATATATATATATATATATATATATATATATATATATATATATTATAAGTTGTAATGTATAATATATATGTGTATATATAACATATATATATATATATATATATATATATATATATATATATATATATATATATATATATATATATATATATATATATATATATATATATATATATATATATATATATATATTATATATATATATATATATATATATGTTATACATTGCAACTTGGTGGTCTGATAGCTATAACTTTCGCACAAGCACAGAAAAAGTACTTTTTATTTGGTCGACTGTGGTGGGCTGCAGTCAAAGAGGTTAGCAACCGCGTCCCCAAAATTTTGAAATGCAAACCAGGCAGTGACACTAAAAGATCACCACTTGCGGATCCCATCAGAATCCCTGTAAATAATAGTGATCACTAGATGCAGGAAACACAGAACACAGAGGAGAGAAATGAATCCAGGGATTCATTGAGGAAATTGATCATATGTGGACGAGGAAAAGCTTTTTCCCTGCCCTTTGTTTGGAAGGATGTGGAGACATCCGATCAAAACTACTTAGGAGCAATACTCAGAGTAACGGTCATAGACAAGGCATAGAAAAAATCTCGTCTTGTAAAAATAACATTCAAATCAATATGTAAAGAAAATAATTAAGATAGAATCTGGTCAGAATAATCACAGGTTAGGATAATGCTGTAGAGACGATCTAATGTCTTAATAGACACGCCATGATAGCTGCAGAACATGTATGAAGAAAACAGATTTTGATGCAGTAAGAAACTCTCTCAGATTAGAAACTCTTGAGGACAGAATTCAAAACAGGACCCGTAAAAGATGCAAGAGGAAACAGCCGAAGAGCAGAGTTAAAAGAAGAAGTCATAATAGAAAACAATATTTCCAGAAGAATCGAGAGAACCTATCTTCAAGATTCAGTGGAAAAATACTAGACTAAAATTTATACCCGAAAATGTTGATGGATGCTGAGAATTTGGTCAGTAAGTTTTTAATGCATCTGAAATGGATCCTGTAAGTACGAGGAAGCATTGAAATAACGATGTATACAGGAAAATCGCATCGAATTTCGTTTTCTCGTATTTTCTTAGAGCAGTCTCCCATCTCTGTATTTCAATACAGGTTCCTCTTCCATAGCTGTTTGTTGTTATTTCTACTAACGGGGCACTATCGGAAATTGTAATCGAATGATGAATTGCAGGACGTTTAATAATAGTATCCCTTATGCAATCTCAACTTTTTATTCTTATAAAGCTTTCGGGTTTCAATTCTTAACCCATCATCAGCCGCAGATATTTTTTATATTATTAACCGAAAGTCAATATCAATTATAAATCGATAAGAAGGCGAACATTCAGAAAATCTGAAACATATGATGAACAACATACCAGAATGATCAAAACCAGGAAATAATGTTAACAATATACACAAACAGACAACCATACACATTAAAGTACGATGAAAAATACAATACATAAAATTTGCACGCTGACATTTAAAACCTTACATAACTAAAACACTTTCATCGTGTAAATGTAGCCTCAAGGACTTTATATAGAGACTTCTGCAATACGGATCTCTGAGAAATAATTTCGTTTATATATAAGATAAAAATTCTCCTACGTTTACCTGTTAATTGCAGACGTTCTCTGAGTCCTCGCTCACGGATGACTGCAGGTTTTAGAAGAATATTTCTGCATGTTCCGATGCTCTGGCGGCAAAGGACCTATTGCGAGATCCCAAATAGCAGTCATTACAAACTGCACTTTGAAACATGCAGACAAGGTCATAACACCATTTATGGAGATCTTGTCTTTCTGGTGGAAAAAGTTTTTCATTTTAAAGTTCTTTTAGTATATTGTTCGTATGTTAATCTGAGGGACATTCCGAACAGTTATTTTCATTAATTCTTTATTTATTTCCTTGCACAAGTCTTCTTCTTGGTAAGATACTTTTGGATATATAGTTTCTTTTCCTACTGTGCTTGTGACAGGTTTTCTCATAAAGATGTTACAAAAAAAAATCTTTTTACTGTTTAGTGAATATTTTTTCTAGGTAACCGTTATTACGGAAATATTTTCGTAGAAATTCTATTTCCATTTCGAAGTTGTCATATGTTTCGGGAATTCCCAAAACCCTGTTAAGAAAGTAGAAATAACATTGAATTAAAAACGATAAAATGTGAAACTGAAGACATTGATGTGTATTATCATTCATGAGAATAAAAAGATGGAATGGAAAGGTGGATGCTATTATAAAACGTTCTGCAATTCATAATTCGAGTGCGATTTTCGAGAGGGCCCCGTTAGTAGAACTAATAACAAGCGGATGGAAGAAAGGCCTGGATTAAAATACGGAGATTGGGGACCGCTGTAGGAGAATACGAAACAACAAAACCCGATGTGGTTCTTCCGGAAAAAATTTTGTTATATAAACTAACGCTCAAATTTATGCGGTATATATATATATATATATATATATATATATATATATATATATATATATATATATATATATATGTATATATATATATATTTATTCATATATATATATATTATATATATATATTATATATATATATATTAATATATATACATATATATGTGTATTATATATATAAATAAATATATATATAGAGAGAGAGAGCGAGATATATATATTATATATTATATATATATATATATATATATATATTATATATATATATATATGTATATATATATATACAATGAACCAGCTCTCTGGTTTTCTCCAAGCATGGATATTCAAGGGATTTTGCCTACCACCCACATCTGGTGGATACTGACTGGTCCCAAAGGTGTGTGTGTGTGTGTGTGTGTGTGTGTGTGTGGTGAATAAATATAGAGGAAGAGGCCTTGATCTCTTATTTAACTAAGGCGTGTGAATCGTACAAACTTATATAAGTATAATTATGCAAGATTACTGTAGATATTCTTTGATGTTGCAAAAAGCTGTTACAGGCATTATCTCCTTAACTAATGATTCACAATTTCTACAAATGAAACATCATTTTCATAGTTTTCCTATGCATCAGCAAAAGGAGGAAAATGAAATTATTATTATTTTGTATGTGGAATAGCTCTGCATCTTCCCCGATGACGGAGAAGTTCCGACGAAATAAAAGAGAAAACTTTTTGAAAGATTGATTCCGATCCCTGGATCAGATGGAAATCAGCCATCCGGAACGATGTTACGATGGGACGATGTTTAATGTTTTGTTTATTTCTCTTCTTTGTTTGTCGAATAATTCTATCTCTAGTTCTAAAGTTTTCGGTGTCTTTTGGTTATTTGCTTGCTGGCATATACGTATCTATTGTTGATTATATATAATATTATATATATATATAAATATATATATATATATAGATTATATAATATATATATTAGATATATAATTATATATACATATATATACATACAATATAAGATATATATATAGATATAATATAGTCTAATATTATATATTATATTACTATATATATATATATATACATCACATATATATATATATAATATAACTATATTACTACTATATATAATATATAATATATTATATAATAATAAATAATATATTTATATACTATATATATATTATATATAATCTATATATAATAATATAATAATATATATAATATATATATTTATTTAATTTTAAAATTATATCTATTATCTAATAAAAGGAGCCCATAAAAAAAACACCAAAATGTAGAGAGAAAAAGTACTATATTTCAGAGACTGCTGTCTCTCTCTTCAGGTATATGAATGAGAAAAGTTTACAGAAAAGGTGGTATTTATACCAAGAGATTCGTCCACAAGTAAGCCAATTTAGGTCACCCCCCGCTGATAATCTTCCTTTAATCTTCTTAAGCGTTGGTTGAATGAACACTGCGTCGACGATGTCTGATGTCCAATTCCCTTTTGAGATGTTCATTACCTGCTTCTCTTTTATTAAGGCCGATTCCATCATTTGACTCTTGTACCGGCAGTTGCTGCTATAAATTACACGTGACATATTCCAGTTTATTCTATGGTTATGTTCATTTATATGATTGAAAATAGCCGAGTTCTGTTGTCCATACCTAACTGACCGTTTTGTGTTGTATTAATCTCTGGGGAAGTGATTTACCTGTAAATCCGATGTAAGATTGGTCACAGTCCTGGCATGGATCTCATATACCCCCGAGTCTTTGGGCGATGTCTTTTGTTGGACGTTAATCAGGGATTTGGCTAAGGTATTTGGGTAGGTAAATGCAAACGGGTTGGATTTCCCAAGGGTGTGAGTTACTCTCTTAATCGTCTCCAGGTGGGGAATTTTTATTTTATTGTTGGGTGTGTCTCTGGTCTTGTCTTTAGGGGGTCGGTAGAAAATTACGTTTGCTTTTTGAATTGCTTTCTCAATTATATGGTCAGGATACTTTAAAGATGAGAGTTGCTTGCGAATTAGTTCAAATTCTTTTTCCAGGAAATCTGGGGAACAAATTCGTAAGGCTCTTAAGAATAGGTTGCTAGCTAGACTTATCTTGATAGTATTGTCATGATAGCTAAAGTAGTGAATATATGAAAGTGAGAACGTTGGTTTTCTGTATATGGTAAATTTGTATTCTGTCGTGTCTCTGATTATTAAAACATCAAGAAAAGGAATTTTGTTGTCTGTTTCCCATTCAACTTTAAATTTGATGCTGGGCACTAATGCGTTTAATTTTGAGAGGAATTCATTAAAATTACCCCACTTATTATCCCAAAATGTTAGTATGTCATCCACGTATCTCATCCACAGCATGTTTTTGGGTTTTATTGCATTTATTACTGTAGTTTCAAAGTATTCCATGTACAGATTGGCTAAAATAGGACTTAAAGGACTACCCATACTACACCCGAATTTTTGCTTGTAGAATGATTCCCCGAATGAAAATACGTTATTAGATGCACATAATTCAACTAACTTTATTATTTTGTCAAGTGCCCAAGGGAAATGATCTGAATAGGGGGATAATTTTTCCCTTAAAAACTGAAGAACGTCCTGTACTGGTACTTTTGTGAATAGGGAGTCTACGTCAAGGCTTAAAAGTTTTATGTTGTGAAGTGGTATATGTGCTTCTCTGAATTTGTGACAAAAGTCTTCCGAATGTTTGATGTGACTGGGAGAAAAAGTGCCTAAAAAAGGAGAAAGGAGGCCAGCTAACCATTTAGAAATTTTGTAATTGAAAGCTCCGGCGCATGAAACGATGGGTCTGAATGGAAGATTGTCTTTGTGAGTTTTGGGAAGACATAAAAGTAGGGTAATTTAGGATTAATTACTTTAAATTTCTCTAATAGTTCAATACTCTTTTTGTCTTGGCCAATTAATCTTACTTTCCGAAAAAATTCTGTGGGAACGTTCTGGAGGGGATTTTTCGTCAGTTTTTCGTAAGTATTTGTGTCGCTAAGGAGCTGGTTGATTTTGTCGAGGTAGAAGTCTTTGTCCATTATTACAATTTTGCCGTCTTTGTCGGATCTACTTATTATAACATCTAACTTTTTTAGCGAGTGGATGGCTATCATGATAGCCATCCACTCGCTAAAAAAGTTAGATGTTATAATAAGTAGATCCGACAAAGACGGCAAAATTGTAATAATGGACAAAGACTTCTACCTCGACAAAATCAACCAGCTCCTTAGCGACACAAATACTTACGAAAAACTGACGAAAAATCCCCTCCAGAACGTTCCCACAGAATTTTTTCGGAAAGTAAGATTAATTGGCCAAGACAAAAAGAGTATTGAACTATTAGAGAAATTTAAAGTAATTAATCCTAAATTACCCTACTTTTATGGTCTTCCCAAAACTCACAAAGACAATCTTCCATTCAGACCCATCGTTTCATGCGCCGGAGCTTTCAATTACAAAATTTCTAAATGGTTAGCTGGCCTCCTTTCTCCTTTTTTAGGCACTTTTTCTCCCAGTCACATCAAACATTCGGAAGACTTTTGTCACAAATTCAGAGAAGCACATATACCACTTCACAACATAAAA
>NC_087203.1:82307403-82319903 GCF_015104395.2 Macrobrachium nipponense | reverse complement strand
GATTGACCCTAACCGAAATTACAAAGTTTCTTTACAGTCCAAAACATGTAAAAACTGAATATATTAATTTTGTTGCTTATATTTATCTACAACTTTTTTCATTATGAAAGCATCAAGTTTTAATAAACCAAGACTTAAATTTAGAACATTTTAGAATGTTATTCTTATTAAATTCAACTAATGACAAACTTGAATTTAGTAAGAATAACATTCTAAAATTACCCTATGATGAAAGGTTTTTAGATATTCCTAGAATTTTAAAGCTTTTTAACATAAATGTTGTTTTCAGTAATATTAATGTCAAGAGTTTAATAATCAAAAATTCTGCTAAAGATCTTCCAGGCTGCATATAGGAAATTCCTTGAAAAAAGTGTGATAAAGTCTATTACGGACAAACCAGTAAATCTCTTTCACAACGTCTCAAACAGCATCAGTATTCTGTGAGAGCTGGGCAAATATCGAATGCATTATTCGTACATATGAGAAATTTAGACCATCCTATTAACTGGAGTCAAGCAAGAGCCTTAATCCCATGTAATGACACACTTAAAAGGAATATCATTGAATCTTGTTTCATCAAGTCAAATAATAGAAATGTTCTAAATTTAAGTCTTGGTTTATTTAAACTTGATGCTTTCATAATGAAAAAAGTTGTGGATAAATATAGGCAACAAAATTAATATATTCAGTTTTTACATGTTTTGGACTGTAAAGAAACTTTGTAATTTCGGTTAGGGTCAATCTGTTTAGGTTTGTGACCGTGTGATATCCGATAATCCTGGATTATCTCTTTTAATTTTTACCCTTTTGACAATTAACCATCTGGTATTCTTGATCTTGGGTTGTACCTGAGACCTTTCTCTCCAATTGTACCTCATTAACTCCTTGACAATGTCTGAGTAAAGACGAAAGCGCTTGGATTTCTGACTATCATTTTCCTGTGGAATTTGCTTATTTATGAAGTCACGTGCTCTATATTGTGAATTTTTAAGCATATATATATATATATATATATATATATATATATATAATATATATATATATATATATGCTTATTCACATATAGAGGCACGTGACTTCATAAATAGCGTTATTCACAGGGATATAATATATATATACTATATATATATATATATATATATATATATATATATATATATATATACTTAATTTGCAATATTCTGGCTCTTTTTCGAGCAACTGATCTGATGCAATGGAAAATTATGAAATGCGATATATTTTTTATAAATCATATCTGGTTTTTCTCAAGTGAAAAAGCTCAGCTTTAGCCCCTTTGTCATCAACTATTTAGAGGAGCTGCAGATCAAGGAAATTTTTTCTTTCTTTTTCTTGAATTTTCATCCGCTAATAATTTTGATGAGTTACGCTCGTGGAGACCTCTTGTTGCTGAAATATCACAGAGGCTTTTATGGAAAAGTTTCTAGAAGTGACCTTTTAAGATTGGCAGGTGTTCAGATATTCTACCCAAGTTTTTTTCATGTTTCTTTGTTGAATTGGAAATACAGCACACAGTTTGCTTTGCAGCGTGTAGTGGTAGCCATGGCCCCTTTATATAATGATTTGTATTTCCGGGTGGTAATAACAGTCGTTTTCCTTCAATTTATATCAGTTCTCGTTTTTTTACCTGAAAGCTAAGCAAAATCTTCCGTTTCGTTTAATCAGAATTTTTCGTAAAAACTGATTTCTCCAGATAAACTGCTGCAGTTTTCTGATAAGTTTAACTTCTAGAATGTTGGAGCGTCGAACATTCTTTTTCTTGAACGTGGAAGAAAAATCAGAAATATGCTAAGAATGGAAATAAAATAAGAAAAACGATTACGCTGATTTAAATTTGTAAATATTTGTATGGCATGTAGGAGGTATTTGGTTTCTGAGAAATATATTGCAAATTGCGTTAAGGCAAGAAAATCTAAAGTTTTTAAGCGATATGAAATGAAAACAACTGCAGAAGTTAAATTCATTTAACATGAAATTTTGGAACGGAATTTCGTAGATTTTAGTTTCTAAGGAATGTGTCTTCACTCCTTTTCTAGGTAGCATAAAAAAGATTTTAGACAAAAATTAAAATCAACGTAAGAAATGAAGTCTGATTTTCATGCGAAGACTTATTTTGAAGTAGAAACTCTTCAAACCGATTATCAAAACGATATACATGAATTTCAAGCTGATGGTATTTAGATCAAATTTAATATTGCTGTGAGGAGTGTCACTAAAGGAGAAAAAAAGGTAAATATTTAGTAAACACAACGGAGAGTATGTGCTCCGCAACGAGGTTCCAAATTACTACGTGCGGAGATGAAGCACCTGAACTAAAGAAGTAGAATTATTGCAAATGAATTTAGCTCTTTAGTTGCACATGAACAACAGCATAATATTGTTAAGCCCTAAAGAAAAAAAAAGATAGTCTACGCTCGAATTACATGAACACTGCGTGTATTTACAAGCAGTCACCTGTTGTTTTATGAGATTGTATTATGCTCCCGATGTGCAGATAGGATGAGAATTTTACACCGGAAAATTTCCAACAGAAAACATGGTTCAGTGTCACTTTTGTTCACCCCCTTCGTCTAAAAAGTAACTGGACCCTTTTTTTTTTGTACAGACATTTATATAATATATATATAGTATATATATTTGTGTTAAACATAAAATAACATTCAGACGCAGCTAATGTGAGCAATTTGCGTAACTGTTGTTTATTAATTAAAATTAAACAAGTTGTTGATGCATATATCAATGGTTTCTGCTAAAGGAATATTAGTAAATAAAGATTTAACATCGAAACTTACAAGAACACAATTACCAAGTTCTAGATCACAAATTTCTTTGGCAAAAGTAAATGAATCTTTAACTGTATACTGATTGCATGTTACAGGAGCTAAAATAGGAATAAGAAACTTTGACAAATGGTAGTTGAAAGTACCTATAGCTGACTTTCATATAGTAAACTTGATTTTATTGAACACTTTTGTACTTTTGAAATATTTTTTAAAAAATTGATTACTCATGAATTTTATGATCCCGACAATAGAGGTTTTCAGTATTCCAGAAGCTCCTTGAAGCTTCTGACTCAGTCTGCATATTTTGATCCTCATAACGATTTTATTCACAATATCTCTAAGGAAGAGCATTTTGCTTTATTAAACTTATCCAAAGATAAATCCATAGTGGTAATACGACTCGATAAAGGCAACGGGGTTGTTCTTTTAAATAAAGATGAATATTTAAGTAAGATGCAATTTATCCTTGACGACCACACTAAATTTGAATTAGTTAAAGACGACATTCTTTTAAAGTTACTCAATAAGGAGGAAAGTATTAACAGGTTCTTAAGAAAGTTGAAGTCTGAGGGTGTTCTAGATGAACATACTTATAACGATCTATTTACATCTGGATCTAAACCTGGAGTGCTCTATGGCCTCCCCAAGGTGCACAAGGAAAGTGTCCCACTGAGACCAATCATGTCAGCTATAGGTACTTTAAACTGCCATTTGTCAAAGTTTCTTGTTCCTATTTTAGCTCCTGTAACATGCAATCAGTATTCAGTTAAAGATTCATTTACTTTTGCCAAAGAAATTTGTGATCTAGAACTTGGTAATTGTGTTCTTGTAAGTTTCGATGTTAAATCTTTATTTACTAATATTCCTGTAGCAGAACCCATTGATATATGCATCTACAACTTGTTTAATGACTCCAACAGTATCCATAATTTTAATATATATATATATATATATATATATATATATATATATATATATATATATATATATATATATATATAAATGTGTGTATGTATTCATGTGTGTACATGTCAACGTTGAGAGTTCTCTGTCCTTGGCTATTATATTTACGTATGATTTTTTTGTTTCGTTTAAACAGTTAAAAGTGAATGTAATGGTCTTGGTGGGACCAAAGAGTAAAGGCAGGAAGTCCGGAATACGAAGGACAGAATGTGATTGTCTAAAGTGGCTGTGATATGCAGGGAAAGGGTACCAATATGGTTTTTGTCTGTGGGGACGGCTGAAAAGTACGTGTGTATGGGTGAAATTGAATGTGGCTGGAAAAAGTCTATGACAGTATGTATTTTATAGCAGTGATAACGAATAAGCGTAAAAGCGTAATAGGAAGACTGAGAGTCTGAAACTCTACAAGGTTGGGTTCGAAGAAAAAAAAAAGTTGGTTTTGACGGAAGGCAATTGATACAAGAAATAATGTTGTATTTAGAAACATATATATGCGTGTGTATGTATATGTATATATATACTATATATGTATATGTATAACTGAATCACGAAAATTTGGAACGTGATGAATATATATATATATATATATATATATATATATATATATATATATATAGTATTATATATGTATGTATATATATATATATATATATATATATATATATATATATATATATATATATATATATATATTCATCACGTTCCAAATTTTCGTGATTCAGTTATACATATACATATAATGGCAAAAGCCACAAAGGAATTTGAAGCAATGGAGTACCTTTAAAGTGGTATAGATATGTTGGCAATATTTTAGCTGCTGTCTTGTCTACTGGTATTGATATAAATGATTTACCTTCTAATTTGAATAACCAGGTACCATCAATTAAGTTTACTTAAGAATTGGAAAATGAAAATTGCCTATCCTTTTTTAGATGTTTAATACATACAGAACCATTTCAATGGAAATTCAGTATTTATAAGAAACCAACCAACCAACAACTTAACTTATGTGCATTTTTATTCAGGCCAACATCTTAATATCAAAATATCCATTTTTTTATGCTTGAACGAGCAGTTTGCTTTGTCAGTCCCCCAAATTTTGCATTATGAAATCGAATGCACAAGAAATACAGGGATAGACTTATGTTATCCTTTACAAATATTAGATATTTGCGATAATAAAGCCCACGAAGAGTTTTATAGTGAAAGTAACATGGAGAAAGAAACTTCTAAGAACATTCTTAGCTTTCCTTATTTTAGCAGTCTTGAAACCATAATACCATTGTTAAAATCTTTTTAAGGTCAACCTTGTTTTCTCATATAATGGCCTTAAGAAAAACAGCAACATAATATTTAGAATTCCATGTTTGGATTGCGTCTCTTTTTATATCGGCCAATCTAGCAAGGATATAGAGGTAAGAATTAAATAGCAGAAGTATTCTGCTATTTAATTCTTACCTCTAATTTAATTCTTACATCCAATGCAATATACATTCACTTAAGTGAAAACGGTCATAGGATAAGTTGGACTGGCAGTTCAGTAATCGCTAGGTCAAACATATCTTTTCATGAAATCTTTGAGAACATGCAGTTAAACAACTTACTTCCAATTGTAATTTTAACCTTAGCTCTGGCTTATATTATTTGGTCCCTTGTATAAGTCAAATGTTTAGGAATGATCTTAAAGATAAAATCACTGACTTAATTACAAATTAGTTACCTTAAAGATATTTTCTTTGTATCTGTATGTTTAATGTATTTTGTACAAATTTTCACTTTGCGAAAAAAAATTATTGTTCAGCAAAAGGAGATTAATTGAATAATAGAATTTTTTGTGGTCAGTCACCGCCCTGTATAATCTTTTAATATCTTGTCCCTGCTTCTGATTCAGTTGGACTTAATCTTAAACCTCTTAGATTATGCCCCAGTTTTGGGTAAGTGTACTAACTCTCCAGGTGTGTTGGATTCAAGGTACTAATTTTCCTTTATAATCCCTATATCATTCTGCTTAGTAAAGGACAAAAAGTCGAAAGGCCTTGCACCGGTACTCCATTGTTTCACTTTCCTTCGTTTACCTAATTCCCGCTATATATAAATAATAAATATATATAAATATAATATATGATATATATATATAATAATATATAATTATATTCCCTATATATATATATATATATATATATATATATATATATATATATATATATATTATATATATATATATAGTGTCTGATGGATACTTGCAGAGGTGTGTTTTGTAAAGGATTTTATTGTTTGAAAGAATGGTATCCAGTAAAGCATAAGTGGAGAGAAAATAGTGGGAAAATGTTTGCTGTATTATGAGTTGTTACAGAGTAGATGAGAGAGCGAATTCATGAGGGTAGTGGTAAGAGGAATGCCTCGAAGCATATCTAAACAGTGTATGGTTAAAGCAAAAGCGAAAGTACTATGTAGTGTCAATTGGACTTTTAACTGTAATTAAGGCATGAGTGCCCGGTAGGAAAGAAATTGATACTAGACTTCAAACAAATGACTGAGAAACGGGCTGTTGTAGAATAGATATATGAATATATTAGTATGCCAGACTAAGAGAGGTTAAATTATTTGGTATGAACTATCTGTGGATATAAGTAAGTTATAAGAAATTATGGTGTGATGATGAAATTAGATGTTTAGTAAGGGAAAAACAGCTGGTGTAATGGTCTGACCCTTGTGTATTGGCTCTTAAAGCTGGTGATGATGGTATAAAATCAAGTTTTTGAGAGTTGGATGTAAAATTTGAATAGGTATACCACCAGTTATTAAAGTTAGAGAGACTGTCATGAAAACTGTGAGCAAACTGCCGTGTTCTAAATGTCATTTATTAAATTTTGATTTGCTTATTGGTCCTGTTGAAATTGACTGGAGCTTACGTTAAATTAGTTAGGGATGGTTGAGTTAACATTTAATCTTCTGTATCGATACTTTGAAGTCGGGACTAAATGAGCTCTAATGTAGGTAGTTTTTAGAAGGTTTTATATAACTTTGTCTAAGTTGAATATGACACGTTTTTAGTGTGCTGAAATTGCTGATACGGACTGTGGCTATATTTTATCCAAACGTAATTTTACAGAAGTTGTATATTTCTCCTCTGGCTTTTCCTGAGGTATCTCGAAATGTTGTAGATGGATTTCAATGGAAAGCTCTGGAGAGGTGAACTGTGGAGCATGGAATGGTTGAGTAGATTCTGGTATGGATCCAATACGTATCCGGGACAATTTTTTTCCCTCCTGCGGAGGTTTGCTCTTTCCGATTGCCTTTTGACCTGTAATGCCAAGCTTTGGAATTCTACTGACTTACAATCTCTCGCCCTTCAAAAGGTACAGATCTAACGCTTCATTCCCGATCAAATCTCACTTCAGTTTTGGTCAAGGTGAGAAGCTTGAGTTGATTTTACCTTAACCTCTGCATTTCAGAAAAATCAATCTCAGCTCTGGTTGTTCTCCAGCTTAGAAAAAAATACCCTGATATTTGCTATTCAGTCAGTTCCGTATCCCCGTTACACGATTGGTTATTTGGCATTTTCAGTTTGACATCATAACAATGGCATCCACACGAAACGTTTGAATGATGGGCGGGCATTAACTTAAACACTGCACAGTAATTTGATAGATGAGCGACCGTACATTGTTGAAACAAAAGTTTATCCATTTTTCATTATGCAGTGCTGGAAATATAATCCACCGGAGCAATGCCAATGCACAGAGGAAATTATGAATAGGTGAATCAATCAATCAGTTGTGAAATGCCGTTGTTTTTACGGTAATTAACCGTTGTTGGTTTGGAAGCACTTTCATTTGGCCAAAAATAAACCATGGCGAGAAAAAGTGAAACTTGCATGAAATGAAAGTAGGCTGTTTGGCGATATACTTGATAGCTTTTTGTAAATAGACTAAAGCACTTTTGAAATAGTTTATAGTACGCAGTCGAACACATTGCTACTGAACTGTCTTTACATATATTTAGGTAAGCAGATTCTTATATATATATATATATATATATATATATATATATATATATATATATATATATATATATATATTGTTATAAATCTCTCGTTTCCTTGGTATTAAATGTGGGGATGTGACTTTCTGGCACTCCTAAAAAGGCCTTGTATGAGAGAACGAGGTTATAACAAACAAAATCTATGGTTGAAGGACAATATTACTGAAGGGAAGAATTTACATAAAACTGGAAGTTTTAGTTTTTTTAACTATATTTACATATAAATTATGTAGGCAGCAATTCACACCTTAAGGGTGCCAAAGACTCTAGTAGGTCCAGAAATTAATGGAAGTTGGTTGATTGCAGAATCAGCCAGAACACGTGACTAGGAAATGATCTGGGCACAGATATAGAATTTGCACAGAGCGGTTTAAACAAGGGCATCATATCCAAGAGTTCCCAAATTTCCTCTCGCAACCAGGCACGATATTTGTCTGCAAAGAGATTGCATTTTAGCATCACTATTAAGGCGATTGACGCGTAGGGAAGCATCAAATACTTACTCTTAGTATTTCATATCAAAGCTCACTCACAAGGGGCATAGAATGACTGGGAGCTTATACAGAAAGGAATACTATGTTGCTTGATTAACTAAGGGATGTTTTAATATCACTACTAGCATCATAGGGGAATTAATTACAGCATTGAACCAAAATTGGGAAGTGAGAAGCTGAGCCAAGAAGGGAGAAGTTGCCTTTGAAAGAATGAAACGAAATACAGACAAAGGAAATAAGCGATCACTGACTGCACTTGAAATTACTCTCTACAGTACCTGGAGATCTGTAGTCTTGTTGTCTTCTGATTTGCTGATCAGGGCAAGCACTATGGGCGGTAAAGGAACACATGTGGGATCCCCAGAGGAGCAGGGGAGCAAAAAGGGGAAATGGTGCAAACATTTCTGCAGGTGAGAGTGTCTTGAGCTCTGGGACGCATCTGAGGCCGAGCTGCAGTAGCCTTCCCATTTCAAAAGTGCTGGCCTCGAGATGCTCCGCCTCCTACAGGATACCTGAGGAGATTAATTCCAGGCAGCCAATGGGAATAGAGGAGATGTTTTAGAGAGAATGGAGGCTTCCCATTGAGAGGGGCAACTCGAGAATGAGTGAAATTCTGTATAAAATTCCTTTCTAAAAGTGTTAGTTCACTTGGTTCTGGCTTAAATCTTGAACAATACACACACACACACACACACACACACACACACACACACACACACACACAGGAGATATATATATATATATATATATATATATATATATATATATATATATATATATTATATACATATATCGTTTTTTGTAATTATTTCTAAAATAAGTGACTGTGGTTTTGTCTTGATACTTACAATAACTTCAAGATATATACAGTATAATCAACCTCGTGTTGATATTGAATTTCAGGATAGGTATAAATCAAAGAGATAATCCAGGATAATGGGAGATCACACGGTCACAAATAAAACAGACTTAACCATAAGAGAAATGGAAGCTTAGCTATACAAAGTCCAAAAACATTTATACAACAGAAAATATTAACTTTGTTTCTTATATTTATCTACAACTTTTTAAATTATGAAGGCATCGAGTTTAAACAAACCAAGACTTAAATTTAGAACAATTCCATTATTTGATTTGATGAAACATAATTCAATGATATTCCTTTTAACTGTATCACTACATGGCATTAAAGATCTTGCCTGACTCCAGTTAATAGGATGATCTAAATCTCTCATATGTACGAATAATGCATTCGATATTTTACCAGTTCTCACTGAATATTGGTGTTGTTTGATTCGTTGTGAAAGAGATTTTTAAGTTTGTCCGTAATATATTTTATCACACTTTTTCCAAGGAATTTCATATATGTAGCCAGAAACATCTTTCGGAGAATTTTCTATTGCTAAACTCTTAACATTAATTTTTTCTTCCTCTTTTCCATGCTAATCTACAAAGTTCCTTGGGTATTTAAGTTTCAAGGAATTATTACAAATGGTTTTAATCTCAACGTCAATAAACTGCAGGCTTCAGACACGCAGAGCTCTTAGGAACATCATAGAAAAAAAGAGAGAATTCTACATTTTGATGGTGATTGGAATGATAATGAACAAAAGAGGCAATGTTAGTTGATTTTCGAAATAATGAAAAGGTGAAATTTCTATCATTTTTATGACTGTTACATCAAGAAAATTCAAATTACAATTTCTTTCTTTCTCTACAGTAAATTTTAAAGAAGGACTAAATTATTGAGCTTAATCAGAAATTCCTGGAGATTTTTGTGAATTGGCCTGATGTAAAGAATATCATCCATATACCCAATCCATATAACTTTTTTGGGGGCGAAAAGTTATATGGTTTAAGTATATTTTGGCGTTTTTATGGGCTCATTTTATTATCATATATATATATATATAATATATATATATATATATATATATTATATATATATATATATATATATATATATATATATATATATATATATATATATATATATATATATATATATATATATATGCCGCTTTTAAGGTAGTACATACAGGAGGTGTTACCTTGCTGGTTCTTCACGTCTTTTGGGATGAGTTTTCAAGACCTGCGCCATACTACAACCTGTTTGTGACATAACACATACGAATAACTACCAGGTGCATTATTCACTCTTAGTTCTACAGAGGTACATTTGGATTTAACAGTAATTGCCCAAGGTGTTCCGATTCAGTGTAGAAACGAACTAGGAACATCTCTCCCTTGAGCGAATTCTTGACCACCACTCCCAAATTATAAAAAGTAATAAACAAATACAGATACTCAATTTGTATATACAATTTGCATCTTTCTTTTCTGCAGGTGATAACACCGGAAGGCGTTAGCTTTCCTGTTCCCAGAGAGATTTAGTAAATGATGTTGCTACCCTTCTACTCTTTTTCAGTTTCGGTTGTAACCCACCGGAGTCACCTAACACCAAGTACATGGTTTATTGCATTTATTGCAAGTCGACAAACCTCAGTCTTTTTCATTCAACCGATCTCGTTCAGAATCCGGATCTGAGTCCTCTCGCTTGGTAGACGAGAGTGCTACCGATCACTTTACGATATATTAATATAATATAATATATATAATATATAATATAATATATATATATATATATACATATATATATTATATATATATTATATATATATATATATATATATCTATATATATATATATATATTGAATATTATAATATATATATATATATATTGTAACTTCTCCATTTCGTGAAGCTACTATATTCATTCTAACAGTTTTATAAATGCCCTTTTTTTGTCACAACACAGTATATAAACAGCCATAACGAAATTGTTATTTCAGATGAAACAGTGATAATCCCAGTTGCAAATATACAATAAGTGTAAAGTATTCACTCTGGTATAGCGAATAATATGAATAAGTGGAATTTCGTAAGTGACTTCACCAGAAGGTATTAGTATATTGATCATGTATATTAAAGAGATCTTGCCCCTCCACTCTCTCTCTCTCTCTCTCTTTCTCTCTCTCTCTCTCTCGCGTGATTACTTGATTAGATTCATGAAATACACGCAACTTGCCTCTCCTTTCTCTGGCTGTCTGGCAACTCTCTCTCTCTCTCTCTCTCTCTCTCTCTCTCTTCTCTCAATGTAAGTATTTTTTATTATATGATTATGTGCTCTTACGCGTCTACTATATAAGTTAGACATCAGTTTTCGTCAGTGTATTAGACTCCTACATTCAAAATATACTGAAGAAAACAAAGACTCGCCAGTGCGTGCGCATTCACTCCCACAAAACACGCGCATAAATATATATATATATATATATATATATATATATATATATATATATATATATATATGTATGTGTGTGTGTGTGTGTGTGTGTGCGTTCGTGTGCCTGTATGTGTGTGTGTGTGCCTGTGCGTGTGTTTGCTTAAAAAATCTCAGTAGATGCAAAAGACTTCATTAAATAAGCGAATACCACAGGAAAATGATAGGCAGAAATCCAAGCGCTTTCGTCGTTATTGAATGATATTTGTAGGTCAATATATATATATATATATATAGATATATATATATATATATATTTATATATATACATATATATATATATATGTACATATATTGTACTATACATACATATTATGCACATGTAAATATACAGACCTTTTTTGTACGTTTTTAAATTAATTTATCTCACACATGCATATAAGCAGGTTGTCGAAGAGACTATCAATCCATCGTTTAACCTTCAGGATATGATTAAGTTTGACAGCTATTAGAATATTACCTAATCCGTACTAACGATTGATCAAATAACCATATGGGTTCCTTAACAAGTTGACTCCCCTTAAAATATCGTTCGCGCTCGATCCTTTTTATCCGCTCAGACCACTGAACAGATCTGAAAAGGCACGAGACTATCTTGCAAATTACCTGCGAACGGGGAGTGGGTTTGACGGTACTTATTTATAGTTATCTTTTAAACATTCATTTTATTTTCTCCCCTTTTTATGGAAGAGAGGGAAAGGCATAGACTGGGGAAATGAGGAAAAGAGTAAATATAAGGGTAATATGCATTCAGGATTATAATCTGCATGGAAAGTATTTCACTAATTCGATTTGAATAAACTTTTAAACACGGAATTGACGAAATTAATTGAGCGCCACTGAATGTGAACGGA
>NC_087203.1:82257403-82299903 GCF_015104395.2 Macrobrachium nipponense | reverse complement strand
AAGGTGAACATACTTTCGGATAATAATATAATAATAATAATAATCATCATAATTTATTATTCAGCTCTTACTTTTAATGGTAATACCACAAACAGAAATCTCCCAAGAAATCTAGAAACCTAATACATATACATACATACATACATACATACATACATACATACATACATACATACATACATACATACATACATACATACATACATTCATACATATACATAAAAATCATTTTAATGTTAGTTATTTTTCATATTTCATGGATAGTCTTAATATAATACCTAGACTGCATAAGTATCGTGAATTGTATAAGCACTGAAATCACAGTAAATAAAAGTGTTTGATTTTAACTCACGTTATTATACGAAGTTAATATTAGTCCTACCAATCAAAAATCATGGTGTATACTGTATAATAGTTTACGAATGTTTTTTCTATGAATGGATGTCTACGGGAAATGATCTCCACGTTTAACTATAACCAAACCTTCACAAGAAAATTCTTCATGTATTGCAATTGCGTTGCAAGTGCACGCTACTTTACAATGGACAGAACACTGAATACTGCTGGCAGTTATCTATTACAGTTAAGTCAAGAAGACTGCGCATATTCAGTGGAAATGCCCTTTATAATTCGGGGGAATTGGTAATTAGTACATGCGTTATTCCTTTTACTTTGGGTACTCAACTCAAAGGGTAGTTTTTTTTTTTTTTTTTTTTTTTTTTTACTTGTGCTGTGATTATACGGAAATATTTGTTTTCGTTATTTATTTACTATTTTCTTACTTTTGTGTTCATTTACACATATGTGCCCTTTGTGCAAATTTGCCATCTTGATTAACGGCATTTTAAATAATTCTTTATAAGTATTTGTTCATTTGTAATAATAATGTTATTAACAGCAATAACAATAAAAATAAAATTATTGTTATTATCGTCTTCTATTATATTAATTATTATTAATATTATAGTTTTTTTGCTGTTGTCAAGTAAATCCTCTATGTAAAAAAATACATTTCCATTTCTTATTTCAATGTCAATGATTTTCTCGAAGAAGGGTACATCGAAAAATAATTTATACTATCTTATGCGAAACTCGGTGAGGCCTACACTTGATGGAATTATCAAGTCCCATAAAAGAGGAGGAGATTTCACAAAAAGAATCTAAAACAAAATCAGTGAATCAAACTTGTGACGGCTATATCAGGGATGGGAACCCGAGAGATCACTTGTGTCCTCCTCACAGTGGAACATTCATATTACCGCTTTAACTAATTCGCTTTGGTTATTTCACCGTGTATCATCTCTCAAGGCAGACTAAGGAAAAAAAAGTGACAAATGGAAGCTAATCTCTGAGATGCATCGGCTAACAAGACCTTATTATACTCTATTATTTATTATAGTAAGATGTATCTGCTGGATCGACTTGCATGAAGGAGGTAAAATCTCAGTTTCTAACAAACGCTAATAGCTGAGGGGAAAGAATTTAAGAGAGAAAGAATTTGCAGGAATATTAGCGTGAGTGCGAGGGGAAACTTCGAAAATTAATATAGTGAAAGTCAATGACAACGATAATTAGAAATAGATTAGGGAATCATTAGGATACATTTAATTACTCTAAACTTGTGTGATAGAGATCAGTGCGTTTTCTCTAAAAACGAAAAAAATGGGACTCGGTGAAATTGAAGATAATTAAGAGAGAGAGAGAGAGAGAGAGAGAGAGAGAGAGAGAGAGAGAGAGAGAGAGAGAGAGAGAAAATGGCAGAGGTTAATTAAAAGTAGTACAAATTATGGATCGTTTTAAACTCGAATCATTTTCTTTTTAGGCGAATCTTTCCCGAGGGAGGGAGCCACTGCATTTTTGTTTAGGAAAGCAAAACGGGATAGAAAAGCACTATTCGAAGAGCCTCAAGCTTTAAGCTTTAATGAAATGGGAGGGCTAACGGAGAGCTTTGCTGCAGACGAACATTAAACTTTATTTTCCGTGCGGACGAGAACAAAAAGGTGCATGTTAACTCGGCTGGTTTTAGAGTTTTAACACTGATTTTCAATTACGTAAAACGGTTATTATGTCTTTCACATTTACTAGGTTAAAGAATAAGGCAGAGAACAGTAGTGAAGTAAGGATCCAGTACAGCCAGTTGCTAATTAAGAAAGGTTAAAGTCGTAGAATACAAAATACGATGACACAGAAAATTCATGAGATATTTTTAATTTCAAAGCCTAATTATTTTTGTTTACCAGCGGAAGAGGAAACCTGATAGTAAAAGAGTGGGCATGGATTCCTTAAGTATTAATGGAAATTATTTAAGATAAGAGTCATGAGATATCCGCCGGAAATACTACAAACGAAACATAGAGTCCAAAATTAAAACGGAAGCACAAATATTTGCTTATTACCCAATAAAAAAAAAAAACTTTCGACGCAACTTTCATGAAACGCAATTATGAAATGCTTTTAATCACAGTAAAATTAACAGGAACTCAAACGAAAGCGGAAATGAGGAAAAAAATATTGAAACATCTCTTTAATTTAGCTTCTGTCAAAGATAGATTGTTGTTTCATGCTTGGAACAGTTGTGAATAATTTATGCATCAAGTAAAGTGTTGTTTTTTTAACAAAGTCGTCCAAAAAGATACGTTGTTTTCCATAAGTTTTTGGGGTGTTTGTGTGTGTACTTTTTTTTTTTTTTTTTTTTTTTTTTTTTTGCGCTGATGAGATAGCTGCTTATACTTCTGTTCTTCAGCAGGAAAATAACAATGACTAATTCTTACGCTCGGAAAGGCTATTATTATATTGCGTGTTGGTTTTGCTGCTGCTGTTGATTTTGTGGTCACCCGTTAGAAAAAGAAAAGAGTAAATACTGTAACTAAATTCAGAAAAAAAGAAAAGAGCAAATACTGTGTACTGAATTCCATCGTATATCAAAATCAACTAATCCAGAGTGAAAGAGCAAAAACTTTTATAATGCTATTATACGGATCATAAAGTAAATCCCCAAACGTCATAGCTCTCTCTCTCTCTCTCTCTCTCTCTCTCTCTCTCTCTCTCTCTCTCTCTCTCTCTCTCTCTCTCTCTGCTGCGTATAAGTAAATTAACGTATAAAAAAGTATGAGTTATGCTTGTGGCAGGATAGGAATCATACTCTCTCTCTCTCTCTCTCTCTCTCTCTCTCTCTCATCTCTCTCTCTCATATATATAATATATATATATATCTATATATATATATATATATATATATATATATTATATATATATATATATATATATATATATATGTATATATATATAAGATTAATTATATAAAAATAAGTATCAATTTTGTTAATCTCTCTCTCTCTCTCTCTCTCTCTCTCTCTCTCTCTCTCTCTCTCTCTCTCTCTCTCTCATGCTTTATAATAGCGCATCAGAATGGAATGCATAGCAATGAAATTGTTACGATGAATATTACAATATAACATTTTCATTCACCCATTAATAACTGCGATAAAAAAAACAAAAACTATTGGCACGACTGATATTGCGTTCGGAAAGGGGTCACTATTATTTAAGGGTAATTATATAAAAAGGCTATGAATTTCAGTTTGTTTTTGCATCGAAATATTCTCTCTCTCTCTCTCTCTCTCTCTCTCTCTCTCTCTCTCTCTCTCTCTCTCTCCTTGCCTTTGTGTATATATATATGTGTGTGTGTGTGTGTATTTATGCATATATGTACGTCTGTATATATAAATATATGTGTATATATGTATACCCACATACACACACAGACTATATATATACATATATATATATATACTATATATATATATATATATATATATATATATATATGTATGTATGTGTGTGTGTGTGTGAGTGTGTAGAATCTACTGGTCATTTTTATCAAAGACATATGTAATTGTAATAGCCACAATGCCTTCTCAACTTCTCAAATTCTTTGCTCTTTTTTGGACACGCTTGTCACTACAAAGCCCTCGGATCCAACTTCAAAGAATATAAAGAAACCATGATATCCGGTAGCGGAAAACGAACCCGCCATACCATAATCACGACGAGGTCACCTTGCCGACCTGACAAGGTCGTCAAAGTGACCTCGTCAGGCACAGCCGGTCGACAGTAGGCACGTACATGTTGCAACAGGTTGCTCGGGAAAGGTTTGCATCGTGAGGTCCCCTTAAACCGCCCTTGATAAAACTCAGCGATAGCTTATCTCTGATATTGATGTTAAAGGCATTTGAAGTCGTATATGTTAACTCATGGTACCAAATTTGAATGCAGTAGGCCAATCTTTGACCCTTTGGGCCCTAATTCCCAAAGGGAGTGGACTGCACCACCCGCTGCTATCAAGGTTGGGGTATGTAGGCTACAACCTCCTCCCCTGGTTGGTAAGTTGAAAGGGTGTAGGAGGCCCATAATATTGTGGAAACCCTTGGGTCCACATTCCCAGGGGGTTTCTCCCCCTTACTACTGAGGGTGCATTATGGCCCCTATATTGTAAGGATCCTGTTTGTAACTATACTGCTACATAGATGTCAATTCCAATAGCTGTAAAACATGAGGGCGTATGAAAAAAAGGGGTTATGACCCCTTTGAAATGGCTATCGCATTTCGGATTTTGACTAAAACCTTCCTTGAGGGGGAGAGGAGTCTATGGTAAAAATTTAAAAGCCTTAGCTGTCAACTCCGAAAGTTGTATAAAATGAGGGGTATGAAAAAGAGGGATTATGACCCCCTTAGAAACGGCCCTCGAATTTTGGAGTGACTAAAACCTTCCTGGGGGGAGGGGAGTCTGTGGTAAAAATTTGGTAACCCTACCTGTCAACTCCAAAAGTTGTGAAAAATTAAGGGGTATGAAAGAGGGGTTATTACCCCTTTAAAATGTCTCTCGATTTTCGGATTTTGACTAAAACCTTCCTTTGGGGGAGGGAAGTCTTTGGTAGAGATTTGGTAACCTTAGCTGTTAACTCCGAAAGTTGCAAAAAACAAGGAGGCATGCAAGAAGGGTGGTTATGACGACTTTACAAACGGCTCTCGAATTTCGGATTTTGGCTAAAACCTCCCTGAGGCGAGGGGAGTCTATGGTAAAAATTTGTTAGCCCTAGCTGTCAACTCCGAAAGTTGTTGGTGAAAATTTGGTAGCCCTAGATGTCAACTCCGAAAATTGTTAAAAATGAAGGGGTATGAAAAAGGGGTGGTTATGACCCCCATAGAAATAGCTATCGAATTCCGGATTTTGACTAAAACTTTCCTAAGGGGAAGGGGAGTCTATGGTAAAAATTTGGTACCCCTAGCTGTCAATTCCAAAAGTTGTAAAAAATGAGGGGATATGAAAAAGAGGGTTTTTGACCCCCTTAGAAACGGCTCTCAAATTTCGGATTTTGACTAAAACCTTCAAATGGGGAAGTGGAGTCTATGATAAATATATGGTAGCTCTGGCTTTCATAGTCTGGGCGTGCATAACGAACAAACAAACAGACAGAAACTGAGTTTATATATATAATATATATATATATATATATATATATATATATATATATATATATATATATACATATATATATATATACATATATATATATATATATATATATATATATATATATATATATATATATATATATATATATGGTCAGGTAGTCAGTCTATTGTTCTTATTGTTTATAAAACCGAAATCCCGGCTTCGAATTGTGGCCGAGGCTGCAACAATCATCAGTCACCGTTCCTTTGGGTGTAAGTTATTCTTAAGATACAGTTAACTAGATATTAAATTATTTAATGGCCTAATATTCGTGAAAAAATATGTCACGCATGTTTAAGTGACAAAAATTCTTGATTACCCGCGTATTAAAAATTCACCAATCAGTTGTCATAATGGAGACGGGTTGATATCAGTGCCAAGACAAGATCTAAATTCTACAGGAATATCTATAGCTGCCGAGTGGGAAGTCGGCTGTTTTTTGTTGTTCTAATCCAAAGGCTCAGATCCGAATCTTGGCCAAGGCAGAAGCGCTTCTCAATGTTTTGTGATTTTCATAATAAATGCTAATTGCCTTTTATTATTTATGAATAAAAGTCATACGTGGATTAGTGACAAAAATTCACGCACACACACCTGGCTCATTTACACCCATGCAAGCGTGCTTCTTCCCCAAGGACGTACTCTGATTGTAAAGGCAGCATTTATACACCAAAAAAATGTAAACATTTCTTGTTACCGCTTTACAGAAATAAATAAAAGGGGTCTTCAAGATATATATATATATATATATATATATATATATATATATATATATGATATATATATATATATATATATATATATATATATATATATATATATATATATATATATATAATATATATATATATATATATATATATATATATATATATATATATATATATATATATATATATATATTATATATACTGTATGTATGTATGCATATATGTATGTGGTGTGTATATTATACATAAGTAGATATTTGTATATGTAAATATATTTCAAAGCACGCTTTTACTTCGTTAGAGCAATAACGAGAGTTTTTCAGTATATTTTTGAAGCTGAGCAAATGTTATCATTATAATAAGAGAAAAATCCTCGAGGAAGAAGCGGGCGTGCAAATGGTAACCAAGTGTCACTTACCTGTAACTTACAACTTATTCGTAAATTTTGCCTTTGTTTCACTGCCCTTTGTCATATTACACGTAACACATATAATAATGAATTATCTATTAAAAGAAAGGCAATTTATTTTACTTTTGTACTAAATAAAAAGAATAGGTATCTGTTAAGCGAATTTTTATTAATTAAAAAAAAGTTGCAAAACATTTTCCAATAGGGCTCACTTCAACTCGTGATACGTATGCTTTATATTGGTTTTAGGGACCTTTTTAAGAAACCATAATAAATTACAACTCATTAAGTTTACAATGACACCAAATTTATGAACGTAGCATTAATATAAGGTTACACGGAACGATACCAAAGAATTACCGCTATTCATGTTCGTACGGCAACTATTCAACCCTACAAAGCAAGGTTTGGCGACCACCTAACGGTTAATTCATACCCATGTTATTGACGTACTAAGGTATCATAAACAAACACATTCCCTTCGCGGAGCAATGTAAGGCAAATGGTTATTTATTGTTTTGAATAAATGCATGTTGATAAAAGATAGAGATGAATATATATAATTATAATAAATAACCATAAGCAAACATTATATTTTCCTAAATGACAGAAATGCAGCAATAGGTGTGAATTAGACTGGTAGTTGCTCGTTCAGTCTTGCTGTTCACGGGTTGGTGTAGTTGTCAGGTGTTCATTTCAAATAAGAGTGTGTGAATCACTGAATTCAAGTTGATGCTTCGTTTTTTTATGCATATTGTATATATTCGTGATTATATGAAAAACGTTACTTAGTTCTTTGATCAATTTTATGTGCTGAGACAGACTCGGGAAGACCTGTATTTTGTGGTTAACTGACAAAGTTTCGTGTGGTTAACTGACAAAGTTTCGTCCTCTGTCTCTTACTCCTAACCATTCTGGTTGATGATAATTAACCCCGAACCTCATTTAAACCGATATAGGTTTTCAGTTCCTATTTTATCGAGGTGATAAGCAATTATATCAATAATTCACATAAATTATAACGAAAATTCATTTAAATTCTGATCAAAAAGTTAGGTTATAAGAGATTTGGATTTATTATCGTAGGGTAATCGTACGTCTGACAGCGCCTGGAAGAAAAGGTGAAAATGAAAATAAAGCACTGAAGGAAAGGGTGACGTAAAAACGAAAATTTCATTTGTTTTATCTGTATTGTTTGTCTGTCACGGGGTAAGGATTTGATTTTGAGTCATCAAACTTTCTAGGGTGACATATTCGTAAAGGCTGCATGCAAAATTTTGTTTGGGTCTGTTAAGCGGTCCGGATATCTATAGCATCCAAACATATAAACAAACATTCACTTTTCTGTATGTATATATATGTGTGTGTATGTGTGCATATATAAATATGCAGATATATTTACATAAACAGATATATATCTTTGAATATATACATATTTGTATACATATATATACAATTATATATATATATATATATATATATATATATATATATATATATATATATATATATATATATATATATATATATATATAGTTCATCAGTGCATGAACCAGTCTGTAAAAATTCCATGATGTGATTTGCATCCAACTATGCAAATACTGAAATGTCATCGATACTCAATCCAAGTTTGAAAATACGATAATATTTCCAATAAACGGGGAAAATTCTATTGCCTGCCCTCTTTTCACCAAAAGCTTCATTACTATAATGCTATATATATGTGTGTGTATGTGATTGTGCGTTTTTGTGCGTATTATCTTCCACGATTTTAAAGACAACATTTTCGCGGAAGGATAATATTATGGCACTGGTTATATCTGCTTATAAGAATTGAGTTGTTCCATTAAGTCCCACTTGTATTTCTGCTCTGAGCAGCTATCTGAAACAATGTGGACCTCTCTGGAGAGGCTCTGCACATTATTGGTCTTGACAGAGCGAATGCAAAAACTTCTGTTGGTAATTACCTGGATTTTTCTTCCAACTTGGATTTACTTCAGCTCTATCTGTATTCTCATTTTATACCTAGGAGGTTATTTTTCGTTTTGGTTGTTTGCCTAGTCCATTCACCTGACCTCTCCATACAAGTCAGCCTTCCCAATGTTCCAGATACTTTTAAAATGTCACAAACTCAAGATGCAACCGGTATGATCATCAATTTGTAACAATTACTTCGAGAATCAAAATTTTTTATATCCTTCTGTATTTTCCGAACGATTCACTTTGCGGCTTCTCAAGTTGCTACACATAAGGCTGACATGTACGGCGTCGTCAGGAGAAAGGACTAGCAAACAACCAACACTATTTTCGGTCTCCAGCCCACTTTAAAATAAATAAATAGCTAGATAAAAACCGTTGCTCTTTTGCAAATTATAAACTACACTTGTCAATTGCATTGTGTAGTGATGGATCTCTAAGCAGGAGTTTTCTACTGCTATATGCCAAGATCATGCATCCCTCAGCCCTTATTTTAATGAACAAGAAACTTGAAAACACGGAAGAATTGTAATCGCGAGAAGCATCGATAGCACGGATAAAGGACACTAATTTTGTGTTCAGTGAGGAAAAACATTACTTCAAATATGAGATGTGACTTGAGAGAGAGAGAGAGAGAGAGAGAGAGAGAGAGAGAGAGAGAGAGAGAGAGAGACCATGAAGATAACAAAAAACGATGAATTTCATCTACGAAGCTGATTAATTGAGGATTGACAATGAAATATTAGTTGACAGTTAGCGGAAATTGCCACATTTATTGTAATGAAAAAAATACGATTATCTCCGCTTATTCGATAATTATTCCGGGTAAAGAGGAGCTGTTCATTCTGTCTTTCGTTTGCCCAACGTGCGTTGGTCTGTTTTCATCCGTTGCGCACGATAAATGTCAAATTGTAATTTAAATCTTGATAATTCAACTGAAAGGTAGCTTTACCTACAATAGAATATTTATATGTATATAGGTATATATATATATATATATATATATATATCTATATATATATTATATATATAATATATATATATAATACACTTGTATCTTTTATAGTTCACTTTACAAAGAGGCCTCCCATTGATGCTTTCCTTATAATTTTCAATTACTTTGTCCCAAGTACTTCGCCAAACTATCAGATACATAATTCACTCCGTTGGTCAAGAGATGCAAAATGAGGGTTGGAACAGTGTGCCTCAAGTTCCATGCCTGGTCCCGGGAATTGAACTCTCGTCCCTCAACTGGCCAACTAAATATCAAGAACACACACACACACACACACACACACACACAACACACATACACACACACACATATATATATATATTATATATATATATATATATATATATATATATATATATACATACATACATAAAATACCATTAACAATCATTACGTGTATTTACCCGCAGAAGGTAAGAAACAAGTTAATCTTCCAAATGTATCAGTATCAGCATTCTATGCTAAGAGATCATCCTTGCAGTTTTAATCAACCCGTAAATGTCTTTGTTTAAATGTGTTATTTTACCTTGATATAGACAGAAGACTTTTAAATAAATAAAAACGAACAATGTTCTTCCTGAGCATAGATCCGTTCGACTCCCAATTTACTCTCTCATTTCCGTTTACATTGTTCGAATTATCTTGAAGAGATGCCCTCTAAAGTGATCGCCTACTTTTTAACAAAATGATAAAATAACTCCTTACTTGTTCAGCTTTTCACGCATCACGATTACGAACACTCATTCACACACATAAGCTGAACAAGTAAGTAATTATCACATAATTTTGTTAAAAAGTGTATGCTTACTTAAGAGGAATTAATTCAATATAATTCTACCAATGTAAACGAAAATAAGAGAGAAAATTGGAAGTCGAACGGATCTATGCTCAGGAAGAACATTTTTCTTTTTTATTTATTTAAAAATCTTCTGTCTATGTAAAGTAACACATTTAAACAAAGACATTTTCGGGTTAATTGAAACTCCGTGGATGATCTCCTAGTATAGAATGCTGATATTAATACAACTGCAAGATTAATTTGTTTCTTTTTTTATCCAGTTACATACATGCTATGACCATCAGTTGTGATGCAAATGACATGCGAACTTTTTTTTAGTTTTTAATTAGTTTATTTTCCCTCTACTTGTCAATTTTTCTTTCATTTTCATCATTGTCTTTTTATGTTGTCGACTTTTGCTCTTGATATATATGTGTGTGTGTCTGTGTGCAATTGTAATAGCCACGATGCACTCATAACTTCTCGAATTATTCGCACTTTTTAGATATGCTTGTTACTACAAAGCTTTGGATTCAAATACAAGAAATGTGAAGCAATTATGTTATCCAGTAGCGGGGAACGAACCAGCATGCCAAAATTGCAACGAGGTAACGTTCCCGACCTCTTCGTGGTCAGGTCGGCAACGTCATCTCGATGTGATTATGGGATGTGTTTTCGTATCCCGCTGCCGGACATCATAATTGCTTCATATTTATTGCACTTGGATCTAAGGCTTTGTAGTGACAAGCATATTCAAAAGCGGTGAAGAAACTGAGAAGGGGGCATTGTAGCTATTACAATTACATACATATCTGGTAAAAAGTAACCAGTAGTTATATATATATATATATATATATATATATATATATATATATATATATATATAATATATATATATATATACTATAATGGGCATTATGTCTGTCCGTCCGTCTGTCATTCAATCACGGCCAAACGGCTGGTCCGATGAGCATGAAACTTTGCAGGGTTATAGTGAGGAACTCTAAGATGGTTTATAATGGGATTTCATCCTACCTCAAAACCGCCACCCTGCCCCCCCCCACAAACCCCTCCCCTCCGCAACCCCAACCTCCCAAGAGGGTGGTGAGAAAGGATTCCCTGAAACGGAGCTGGCTCTCTCCCCGTGAAACGGGCTGGTTATGCCCGTAGACTTAGTTACTTTACGAATTTATCATACATAATTTCTGTATACATATGACTTATCATTTTGAAAAGAATACTATAGGATAAACATCAATGACATAATAGTTAAAAAACACTAGCAGGTCACGTATAAATGAAGCAGCAGATGAATATGCTTTTAGTGACGATTGGTAAATTGCTAGTATATATAAATTTCTGATTTTCATCAAGATCAAAACCAGTCTTTCAATTGAAAAGCAAAGACGCTGCCAACTGAGCCACACAAGTCATTAAAGAAGTTGGAACTTAAGTTCTTCACGTGAGTGTGTACTGATTATTTCTGTTATATTCGCTCAGAAGGGACAATCCGAATGAAATGCTGTCAGTTGGGTCACTGCTGAATCGGGAAGTTGGGTAAAGCACGCTGGTGTGCGAGGCCATTACCTTACCCAGGTGAAGCCTTCTGTACACTGGTACTTAGGTTCCTACTTCTTTTACGAATTGTGTGGTGCAGTTGGCAACGTCATTGTCTTTCAATTGAAAGACCCGTGAATACATTTCAGTTTTACATGTGATGTTTTGTCGATTATTTATATATATTATATATATATATATATATATATATATATATATATATATATATATATAATATATATATATATAAGAAGAGGTGTCCAATCAGACGACAGTCATGTACACGTGTTTATTAAGAAACGTTTCATGTTGTCACCAACACATCATCAGTCTGCAATTGAAATTCAACATTAAAATAAACTTAAAAATTACAATAAAATTAAAATATACTCAGAACGTTAAAATAGGGAATGAGAAGAAAACTACCTATTCATAAAGAAGGAAAGAGCTGAGTGACTGAAAACGGTAAGGTCTGCACACAACGTAAACCTCACGCCAGAGAGAGAGGAGATGATGAGGTGTTTGAGTTTAAACTAGGTGAAAGGTGCTTAATAAACGATGACTCAAGGGTAGTTAGATGGGTAGTTTGCTTTTTGGTGCCAATTATAGAAAAATGTTTCTTTTCGATAGTAACCTTACAACCCTTGCATGTATTCATATATTAGAGAACTCGGGATTAGAGATTCTGGACCCAGTTCTGTAACTTAATCCCAAATGGCTGTAATAACGGACTTGTAACAGTCTTCGTGAAGAACCAACATAAATACCAAGACATCTTGGGCATTCAAATTTATATATGATATTGGACTTCATGAAATCCTGTAATTTGTCCTTGTAATTAAAAAACCCTCCAATTTTTTGTGGATTCATGGGAATAAGATTAAGTTTTAAAAAACCAAATTCCTTTTCAATAATATTTCTAACTTTTACACGTAAACTGTCTGAATGAATAAATGGGATGGGTGCATACATAGTTAACTTAGGTACATTAAAATTAATTTTAATGTACCTAAGTTAACTATGTATGCACGTTGATATATTCCTCCATGCGTGTAAAGTTTTAGTGTTGGCAGTATATGTTTACAATGAAACGCCTAACTGCACCTTCGAGGATATCGAAATATGAGCGTGCATGCATTAGAAGTACCTGTGTTACCATGTTAGTCTAATAATAATAATAATAATAATAATAATAATAATAATAGTAATAATAATACATTCTTTTTTCAGCTCAAGGACATATAATAGTATTTTGTAGCTCCACCTTTCTTCGTTCTCTCTGTTCTGTTATTATTTACAAAGCATACTCCATATTAAAACATCGTCTAATAAAAGGTGATAAAAGGCACAACTGAGCAACAGAGAAAAAAGGATAATTGTACCAATAAAAAACGTATTACCTTTACAATGTAGTAACAAAAAAGGACAATGAGACTTGAAAAGTAGCGACAAACAGAATAATTGAACATTGAGAGATAGTAACGACAGGATGGCTGAACTTTTAAAAGGTATTAATAAACAAGATAACAACCATGCAAGAAGTTCGAGGAAAGAAAGTGTAGGCGGTCACTCACAAGGAACGGAAATGAGATACGTCGAATGAGAAGAATCGAGGGCGGATTCGGATTCCTATCGATGTCTGTGGACACAGCGCTTCTAAAGCACTGGAAAAGGAAGGTTTTTGCGGCAAGAAGGATGAGATGGAGGAAAAACGAATAGGGGATGAAAGTGCGGAAGAAGAATAGTTCTAAGCTTGAGAATAGAAATGGACGTGCAAAAGGAAAAGAGGAGAAAATCGTGGCGGTGAGCGGCGGAAGAGGATAGAAAATGACGATAACGAAAATTTTTTAAAATGAAGGAAAAGGAGCAATTCGATGGCATAAGGAGATGAAGGAAGATAGATAAAAGACGAAGAAATATGGTGGCGTGTTGGAAAGAATGTGAGGAGACAGGGAAGGGTACTGTTGGGGAAAGAAAACAGGGAAGGGAGTGAGAGGGTCGAGATGTGAGGAAGAGTGACGCTGTGGTTTACGAGTCCCTGGAGGAAGGAAACCTGGATTGAGGCAATGCGGTCGGAGTAATGTGAGGAAAATGTTAGGGCCGGGGGTCAACTCCCCCTTGTCCCCTTCCCCCTCCTCCGTCCCATTCCCAAGTTGTGATGCCACTTGAGGGGCCAGGCGGAAAATATCGATACAGCGGAATAAAGAAATTGTGAGAGATGTTTTTGACTGTAGTTAAGGATCCGTACCAGATTGAGATGTCTTTGATTCGAAAAATTTTTGCTGTTTTTTATATATGTATAGTTTGGAATTGCCTAGTTTGATTTTTAATTCAACTAAGTGAAAAGATACTTTTGATGGAAGCCATTAGTTACAAGTTGAAATATTCCAAAGATTTGTCTTTATATACTAACACTAGCACAACGATTGTACACAGAATGTATGTATATGTTGTATGGATCCATTTCATTTTAGTTACACCTTTCAGTATACTCTGGACATAAATACATACAGTTTACTGTTGTCCTAATCAGTCTTTTGATGGCCAAAGAATTTCACTAGTGTCCTGAGTGTTTCTTGAAGTCCTAGAGTACTTAAATGTTCATCTATGCCCTAGGCATCAGTTATGTCTTCATTTCTTCAAAATTACGTCCCCAGCGTCATGATGTCCAAAAAAGTTCAATGATGTCCTGAACCCTTCATTTAATGAACCGGTTTGTTCCATAGCGTCCAGCTTATCAGCATTATTTATTATTAAAATCTCTCTCTCTCTCTCTCTCTCTCTCTCTCTCTCTCTCTCTCTCTCTCTCTCTCTCTCTCTCTCTCTCTCTCTCTCTTATTTTAAAATTAGAAATTAATAATTCTAGAAGAAAAAGTCCTTAGCCCTAACGCAACAATACTCCTTTCGCTCTTTGGGTTTGTGTGTATGTGTGTATGTTTTAACCGGCGTCTTGAAATATATTCTGTACATTATCCCTCGTAACGCAAGGGACACTTTCTGTACAGCAGCCCTCTACTTAACGCAAAGGACACTTTCTGTATAGCATCCTCTACTTATTGTAAGGGACACTTTTTCTGAATAGTATTCCTCTACAATGTTTTTCTTCCAGCATTTATGCATATTCTGCTTTGGCACGTTCACTCGACTGTTGTCGTCGTGCGACGTTAGTGCTATCTTTGCTAGGGACCAGGTGTCCATTGTTGATTCTAAGGACTTTTTATTTTGGATATCAAGGGTTCTGCTATTAGGTCTTTTATAACGGAAAGCTCTTTTCCGTCATTCTGCATAACAGACCGTAGCCGTGACGTCGCGGGTCACGTGCTGGGCCATCTGGCTGTTTTCGCTCCGAGAGAAATTAAAAAGCCCGGATTTGAATCACTAATGAAATAGTTAATATATATGTAAGTTAGACATTTAGAACCGTATAATTTGATTAAGAAAATGAAGTACTTATATAATGCTTAGTATTTTTTAATTTTTATATGACCAACGAATATTTTTTACATGCTATTTTATAAAATTGTATTTTTCTTAATCAAAATATATTGTCTCAATGCTAACTTTCCTCCATTAACGATTTTATGGCCTTTTCAAATTCGGCCCCATTAATATCTTACGGGGCTATGGTGATTGCATCACACTACAGTACTCTATACAGCTTTTGTCCCAGATCCATTTCCATGTTTTTATCCCATTTGAGAATAGTTTTACAATCTTGGAATTTTTATTTGTATATTGCATCCTTTTTAAGAGATTATTTCATTAACTTTTGTCTTCATGGAAAACCAATCGCACCTCCTCCTCCTCCTCCTCCTTCTTCTTCCTCTTCTTCTTCTGTTTCTTCTTCTTCTTCTTCTCAAGGAGAAATATCACTCCTCTTCGGATGTGAAATTAATAATCCCCTTGAAGTGTTTGGTCAATACATGTTTCTAGCCCGAAGCATGTAGACAAACCAGTATTATTAAATGAACACTGATTTTATGGTTTCTGCGTGAAACGTGTTGCTTAAACATTTTGAAGACAAGAATACTTGAAAAACCAAACCGCAAGCTTCCTTGTCTCGTAACTCACTCCACTACAAAATTTCCTTGAGCTCTGCGAATTCCGTTTTGAATAACTTTAGACAGATAAACAAACACATACGGCTGAATGCGTTACCACCGACCAACTTCGTCGGCTGAGGTAACAACTTACCAATACAGTCTTTCATCACTCGCTGAAGTTATATATATATATATACGTATATATAGCATTTGGTAGATATTCAGTAAATAATTGCCGGAGATTAACCCAAACAAAATATCATTTGTTCGATACAGATTGTCCGGAACGGAATATAATTCGAATAAATGTTGCGAAATTCAGCGAGTATCTATTTGCATACTTGTATTTAAAAGAACTGAAAATTAAGCCTGCATACGTACCAAACTCCACCAAAATTTTCCACATTATTTCATAAAGGCAGACAGTACTCGTATTTTCCACAGAGGAGTAAATACACACGCACGCACGCACTCAGATATATATATATATATATATATATATATATATATATAATATATATATATATATATATATATTATATATATATATATATATATATATATATATATATATATATATATATATATATATATTATATATATATATATATAGTATATATATCTTATGTGTGGGTATAATGAAATTAGAATAATATATGTAAATATACCTTTTTAACTTTACATATATATATATATATATATATATATATATATATATATATATATATATATATATATATATATCAACACAGTCGATTAAACCCCGGGTACTTGATTCACGTATGTAAACAGAATCATCGGAATCATATTGGTAGTTCAGGAAATGGTTCACAATCGTTTACCGTATAAGGGGGGTGGCCCCAAGAGAGATAATAGTCACAAGCACATGCTAACTTCATGTACTGAATCAAGTATGAGTGGCAGCTATGCATAAAATTTAGCAGTATCAGCTAGTTCGCATGATTATATATAAAATGAACTCTTCATCTTATGGTGCATGTACTCTCTCTTCCTATGTTCATGGTTCATATTATATATATTATATATATATATATATATATATATATATATATATATATATATATATATATATATATATATATATATATATATATATATATATATATATATGTGTGTGTGTGTGTGTGTGTGTGTCTGGTGTGTCTGTGTGGGTGTGTCTGTTGTGTGTGTGTGTGGGTGTATGTGTGCGTGTGTGCACACACACACACACACACACACACACATATTTAAATATATATTATATATATATATATATATATATATATATATATATATATATATATATATATATATATATATATATTAGTTACTAACAACCTTCTTAAAACTGGATGATATCTAGCAGAGATATTTAAGCAAGAAAAGTGACAAGCTTTCTAGGACTAACAAATGTCATTGTCAAGTATCCGTAGAATGACTGTACATGTAGTCTAGCTCTTTTTATATATGTGGGGGAATGGATTAAAGCTCGTTTATGCAATTCTGTGTGCTGCCTTCCTTGGTCCCCTGATTGCCCTCCTCCTGTGTGGCCCCACCCTCGTGACCTTTGGCCTTTCTCTTCCTCTGGCTTCTTCCAGATGCGCATTTTCCATGTGGTTTCTTGTGTTTTTGCACTTCTTTCCTATTTTATAGTATACTATTTTTCTTGATAGGCGGTCTTCAAATCCGTTTCCAGTGTTGCTTGCCATTACATTGTATGTGCATGTTATGAAGGCATTCTCTACATTCAGTCTGGCCGCAATCGCATAAGAAACCACATGGAAAATGCATACCTGGAATGAGTGGCAGGCAGAGAAAGGCCAGTGTGGGACCACAGAGGAGTGTAATCAGGACCAAAGAAGCCAGCACCCGGCATTGGATAAACAAGGGCTTTAATCCACTCCCGCACACACATATAAATACAACTGGACTATGTGTCTGGTCATTCTACGGACACTTGACAATAAGGACTGTTAGTCCTTGAAAGCTTGTAATTTTTCTTGGATAAATATCTCCGATAGTTACCACCCAGTTTTAATGGGATCCTATCAGCAATTGTATTAATGCACAGACAACTGTGCAAGTTAAAGAAGCCATTAAGCAAAGAATAATAATTCCTTGTGCATAATCATGTGATCGTGTATTATATATATATATATATATATATATATATATATATATATATAGCTATATATATATATATATATAGATATAATATATGATATATATACATATATATATATATATATATAGATATATATATATAAATATATATATATGTCAGTATTCTGCTGTTGCTGTGTTGCATTGACACATGTTCTAAACGTTCTTACATATCCAGTAAACCATTGCTTTTTCCTTTCTTTTGAAAATGTCATTTCTATTTTGTTGTGGCTCGGTTTCTGTTTAGGCTTAAATTTTTAGCATTTCAGTTTATTCATCGTCAAAAGTAGCTTGTATTTTTTCATCAGCATAGACAAAATACGTTACAGTTCTTTTCCATATTGAAAGTGTATTTTACGGATATGGGTGTGTTTTAGTGGTAATATAATTAACAGCTTTTGTTGACATTTTTTCTGGTCTTGTTTGTTGTTGATATTGTTTTCTAGTCTTGAAATTTTCCTTGATAATAATAATAATAATAATAATAATAATAATAATAATAATAATAATAATAATAGCAATATAAAATCACTCCGAAATCGTATTGTAAATCAGTAAAACAAAGGACCAAACAGACTTGACAAGAAATCCCGTCGAAATCTTATTTTCAAAACTTCATAAATTGATCTTCATTAGTCTGCTGACGAAAGAAGCGGAACCTGACAAAGAAACATCAACTAAGAAGCAGAATAAGATGACGAAAGATATTCTGAATTTTTATGGAAATTTTCTCGTGTAAAAATGCCAAAAAAAGAAGAAAGAAGAACGGGAAGCCTATAACCAGCCACTGAAGAAAGATAAGAAAGGAGAGGAGAGAGAAAGTCGGGTTAGGGATGAATTGGATTGCTGGATTGGGGCCGGGGTCCAGGACCTGATCCCCCCCAACCCATAGTGATGTGTGGTAACAACCAATCCCCAAGATAATAGGGAAATCATTGAGGTAACTCTTCACTCCTCACCCCAATGGGTGCGCTTAGACCGAAGACACAACTTCCTAGGAAATTGGTCTCCGGTGACCGAGCTCGTCAAATTTAAAGAGAGAGAGAGGCAAAAAGAGGGAGAAGAGAGGAACAGTGAAAGTGAAAAAAGCAAGAATAAAATTCATCAGGTAAAATTTATGAAAAGGAAAAGGTACATACTTTTAGATGGTTTCCCAAATATATTTGTGCATTCTAGCTCTTGTCGCATTTGGCATGCATGTCTATTATAGAAAATAAAAATCTGTTAAAAAGTTCTAGTATAAAAAAAGAATGTCAAATTCCAACAATTAAAAAAAAAAAAAAAAAAAATTTTCCGTCATGGTGATGGTGACAACATCACTCACTGAAACACGTATTTGCTCAGATATCAAAACGGAATCAGATGCTTGACCGCCGGTTGAAAACACTCAGAGAGAAAAAAAAAAAAAAAAAGTGCGACCAAGAAAGAAAATGATCCATCAAATTCTTTTGAAGGACGAAAGGAAAAATGCGGAAAAAACGGGGCCGTTTTAAAGCCGACTGACCGTGCTCGAGTCACGTTTTCGGACTTTATTAATATAAACGGCCCTCCGGAGAGGAGGGGGCGACTTCGAGAGGAAGGGTTAGGGGAAAGCCGTTTTGGCGGGTGGATGGGGAGGGATGGTTTATGCAACTTGTTCTGCATGATGTTATCATTCGTGGTGCCGACAATACTTCGATGTGCTGGAGGGGACTACGTTCAGTCGGATAACGGTTAGGGGGAGATGGATCTTTGGTTAGCTGTTGCCGGAACTGTTCAACTGGTTACGTTTTGCGTCAGAAAATATATTTGCGATTTATTTTTCATTTTTTTTTCTTAACTGATATACATTTATGTTTTACAATTGTGTTTGCATATTTTGTACATGTGCTATGATGTATCGGTTTCAGTACACATATATGCACACATACATACATTCCTCACACACACACACATACACACACACACACATATATATATATATATATATATATATATATATATATATATATATATATATATAGATATATATATATATATATATATATATATATATATATATATATATAGATATATATATATATATGTATAAAATATATAGATATATATTATATATATATATATATATATATATATATAATCTATTGGTCACTTTTTTACCAGATACATATGTAATTGTAATAGCCACAATGCCCTCTTAACTTCTTGAATTCTTTGCTCCAAAAAAGAGCAAAGAATTCATGAAATTAAGAGGGCATTATGGCTATTACAATTGCATATATATACACACACACACACACACACACACACACACACATATATATATATATATATATATATATATATATATATATATATATATATATATACATTTATTTTCACGTGTGCGTTTGTGAATGCAACAGAAAATTCCGTGGAAAACAAAAGTTGAGCAAAGAATAGAGGAATA
Source organism: Macrobrachium nipponense (assembly GCF_015104395.2). Taxonomy (NCBI): domain Eukaryota; kingdom Metazoa; phylum Arthropoda; class Malacostraca; order Decapoda; family Palaemonidae; genus Macrobrachium; species Macrobrachium nipponense. The sequence goes on along the minus strand of NC_087203.1, from coordinate 82,279,308 downwards.
GTTGGATCAACTCCGGAGTGAATATTTATTAAGGCGACTGTTTGAACGTAATAAATATATCTTTTATGCAATGTATGCACACCAAGTAAAACATTGAGGGATCAGAACAAACGATAGAACTTTTTAACTCATGAAAGCAGAAACGTGAGAATAGGCTTAAGATATATATAAAGTAAGTTACAAGGATATTGTAGATAAAGAAAAGGCTAAAGAATCGAAGAAATAAAGAAACAAAAGGACTTAGATATCAAAACAAATAGGGGGAGTTCGAAACAATAAGCAAACGTTGTGAAAGGAAACAATTATTAGAAATGCGAAAATAAAGGAAGGAATGAGACTGGACAAAAAAGTAAAATTATTTGCAAGTGCAAACCTTTAAATTAGATTTTACGTAACATCTTTTACACGAAAGTTGATTTGTTTTTTCAGACGATGACATTTACACGGAAATCCGGATGCTGCGTATTAATTTTCCTGTATTTTGGCGGCCCGTTCTTAATACAACCCTTCGAATGGGAACATTATGGTAATCTACATTATCCCGGCTCCAATAACAAAAGGTGTACCTCGTTGCTCCTCTTGGCGTCTATCTCTATCGGGAAGGGGGCCGGGGGTTTGCTAGTAATGTATTCTCTGTGTGTGTTAGGTGTATGTTTCCCAATGTATTATGCACACAAACACACACACATTTATATATATATATATATATATATATATATATATATATATATATATTATATGTGTGTGTGTGTGTGTGTGTGTGTGATTGTGTTTGTTTGTCTATCTGTCTAGATTTATATTTATACAAAACGCTTATAGCTTTCCATTTACGCATAAACACATAAGTATAAAAAGCTATTTAGTAAGACAAAAAGTGTATTGAAAGAAATCAAACAGTATTTAGGCGATTAAAGCCCACAAAACTAAAACGTACATTTTGAGGATAATTTGGTCATACAACAAAAGCTAAAGAAACCTTTAATGAATCAATAAAAGAAAATATTATAATTACGTTACTGAGTGTATTTTGTCATTAGATTTATTACAAGAAAGTCTGATAAAACCTCGCCGAATATTTCCACCCTTTTCATTGTTTTGACTGTCTCTCTTTCGCTTATGGATTTCAGAAATCTAGGCCCAAATGTTAGGTAGAATCTAAGTGTTGTACCATTGACCTCCCATATTTTGTCATGCTTCCCCGTGGGAAATCAGCGTGGTGAGATCTAGCATTACAAAACATACTGCTACTTTTTTACGTGTCACTTTACTTCACATCTTACAGTGCAATACTTGAGAGAGAGAGAGAACGCAAAAATAAACCAAATATTTTACGCGTGATATGGAACACTGACTTCTTTGCCTCCATTTTACACTTTTCCCTCCTTCAGAATTGCCAACGTCGTCGTATACCTTTGAGAAGAGACCTTGTTCTTTCCCTTTCATAAGGTTGTTTAAAATAACTAACTCTAGTGCTCTATGACATTCATTGCGCATTTTGAATGTGCTTTTATTCAGTGATTATTTTAAGCAGCAATCAATCTCGTTATTCTCTTTTTTTTCCATATAGTCTGCGAAGCTTGTTATACGAGTCTGCGACATTTATGTATTTTTCAAAATGATTGTAACCTCGTTAATGATAATGACAATAATGATTAGTATTTCAAGCCTTCGGCTTCCATGCCATATGAACAACAGCGATGAGATATCAGTAACAAATATTTTTTTCCCTGTGATTCCGAGAAGCACCCAGACTCTTCCGCCCTTTTCTTTTCCCAATTCGGTTGTATAAAGCAAAATGTCGGAAACAAATGACAACCTGAGATGCCGCTGCAGCCTTCGGGTGCTATTTCAGTAACAATTTTCTTATTTCCAAGGAGAAGATAAAAGCTTTGTTATTCTGGCTAGTTTCTGGAGTGTTGCAGAGAGAGAGAGAGAGAGAGAGAGAGAGAGAGAGAGAGAGAGAGAGAGAGAGAAGAGAGAGACGTGCTTAAAGGTGGCTGCTTATTTTTATTTTATTTCCTGTTTTTCTCTCCTTTTCCTTTTATTTTCATCTTACCGCTTTCAAACGGTTGTTTTTGGGGCCCTCATTTTATAAGATCGGTGTCTAACCATAGTTATTGCACTGCAATTTTAATAACCTTTTGATGACTTCAGACCATCAATGAATTGCACAATATGGTTCCATGCCCCCTTTGCTTAAGTCCACATAATTCCTAATTGTTGACAACATAACTTGATATACTTAGTTTAATACATACTTTAGTTATAAATAGTTCAAAACTTACTTTAGGTCAGAATTTTTTTTTTCTTTTGCTAAATCTTCAGTGATTATTTTGGATATGTTGGCAAATTTTCGCTAAGAAGTTAAAAAGTAGTTATATATGGAATGTTTGTAAAGCCTCTTAAAGATCATAATTTTATTTTCTAGCTCTGATATAGCACTCCTAATTTTGAGGGAAAATTCAGATTTCGGCTTTCCTGGCTTCAGGAAATAGTTTGACCCTAATCTTACGTGTTAGTTAACTAACTTGCGAGACATAAAGAAGAGTTCCAACTCATTTTCAGATTGTGAACCTTGCAAAACTATTTAGAATTTTCTTGTTGAAATTAAGCCAACTTTATGGTAAAACTGTATTAATGTAAGTAACGCTCGCTATTCAAGATCCACTACGAGCCATACGCCACACATCCCTCCTTGACAGTATTTCTTTCAAGCTTCATGCAAATCAGTGATATCCTCGTTTCAAGAACTGCAGTGACCTCACCGCACATCCTAATATTTTTAGGTTTTCAACATAAAAGTAATTTTATGATATTAACGATTCCGTTCAGACGTCACGGCCATCCAATATCTAAATGATAATCATTCAGCCAAAGGGAACCTATGAATGTTTAGTTGAAGATTATTATTTTTTTTATGGAAATCCTTTTCAATGATCTGTTAGACTGATTTTTTCTATAGCAAGTTTCACACAAAATTGTCATATGTAATGCCTATTTTGCTTCTCACATGCTCTCCTGATATCGTAATATGTTTTTCTAAGAGAGAGAGAGAGAGAGAGAGAGAGAGAGAGAGAGAGAGGGAGAGAGAGAGAGAAAGGTTGAAAATGTTACCCGTATTAATTTCTAATTCTTAAATCATGATGACCATCGTGATGGGCCTTTTAAATTTTGGCGACAGAAAAAATACTTTGTAAAAAGGTTATCTAATACGTATAATCATATCAAGAGTCCATGGAAACATATTAGAAGTAAAATATACATCATATCATTATCTATGACAGTATCTACTGAAACTTTGTATGGGAAGCACTAGTTGTATATATCAATTAATATATTTACCAGTTTGACATCAGTAAAATTCTCCATGAATAAGAAATGCTTAAACCGATAGGAGGATTTTCAAGTATTATTTCCAAAGAAAATCATGATCATCAGTCAAAAATGTATGTATGACCTTTACCTAACATATATACATAATATATATATATATAATTATAATATATATATATATATATAGGAAAAAATATATGATATATATATATATATATATATATATGTGTGTGTGTGTGTGTGTGTGTGTGTGTGTGTGTGTGTGTGTGTATGTATGTATGTATGTATGTATATTATAATTTTGCTGTATTTTATAAAGCAAAGTTATTGCACAATCCATCCGTACATTTTATTTTGTGCTCTCCTAGAACCAAGGTAGCGTTGATGATTGCAGAAGATACTCTCTTGCCGGAATTGTGGAATTTTCTCCAGGAAAGCACAAAATTTTATGTACGAAGAGATTGTGCAATATCTTTGCTTGATCAACTGTTTGACATTAGTGCATGATCGTTTGGGCGTATAACGAATTTGAATGAGATATTACAAGTGTTTCAGTTTACGTACGTTCGTTCCTTTTACTTATATTTCATCTCTTCAAGCTTAGAGCGGTATTTTTTCTTCTTTTCATAATTTTCCCTTATTCCATAATTTTCCGTAGAATACACCACCACCTTCATCGCTTAATAACTCTGTTATAATATATGCCTTGGATTTTGCATAGATTTGCTTCATTGGATCATATGAAAAAAATCATATACATATGTCTATGTGTATATATGTGTATGTATGTATATATACTCCTGTGTCTTTGGGGATTGGCTTTTGTTGAACATTAATCAGGGATTTGGCTAGGGAATTTGGCTTTCGTCTTTAAGGTATCCTGACCATATATTGAGAAAGCGATTCACAAAGCAAACGTAATTTTCTACTGGGCCCCTCAAGGCAAGACCAGAAAGACACCCAACAATAGAATAAAAATCCCTCACCTGGACAGGATTAATTGAGAAAGCGATTCACAAAGCAAACATTATTTTCTACCGACCAACTCAAGGCAACACCAGAATACACCCAACAATAGAATAAAAATCCTTCACCTGGACAGGATTAAGACGGTGACACAGACTCTCGGAAATTCTAATCCTATGCCTGTACCTACCCAAATATCCTAGCTAAATCCCTGATTAACTTCCAACAAAAGCCAATCCCCAAAGACACAAGAGTGTACAAAATCCCATGCCTGGACTGTGACCAATCTTACATCGGTTTTACAGGAAAATCACTACCCCAGAGATTAATACAACATAAACTGTCTGTTAGGTATGGACAACAGCTTAGCGATTTTTAACCATATAAATAACCATAATCACAGAATAAACTGGAATTTGTCACATATAATTTACAGCAGCAAATGTAGGTACAAAAGCCAGATGATAGAGTCAGCCTTGATTAAACAAAGACAGGTAATGAACATCTTAAAGGGCGGCTAGGGTTCAGATATTATAGATAAAATCTTCCCCCTACCAATGCTTGAAAAGATTAAAAATAAACAATCAACCAGGTTGACCTAGTTAAATGGCTACTTGTGGATGGATCTCTTGATATAAATACTGCCTTTTCTGTACCTTTTCTCATTCATTACCTACCTGAAGAGAAGACAGCAGTCTTTAAAATATAGCATTTTTATGGGCCTCCTTCATATATATATATATATATATATATATATATATATATATATATATATATATATATATATATATATATATCATAAAATCCAGGTAAGAAGGCGAGTGAAACCTGTTTCACTCTCCTTCTTTGCATTGATTTCATGATATTCTCAAGCACATGGACTTTCGTGCTACATTGAATATATATATATATATAGATATAATATATATATATATATATATATATATATATATATATATATATATATATATACATACACGATATATATGCTTAATTCTTATTACCTTTTAAATATCCTAAATCAACAACAGATCGCTTTTCCCTCATCTTTTTTGCTTTGCTTCGATAGTTTTCGTTCACTTTAAGGCAAAGTTCATCTGTGCAGTTTTAACCTTTGGTTTTGTTTTTGTTTTTATTTTTTCTTCCACGTAAATCAAACCAAAAGTCAGTTTTTTAATCATTTGTCTTGTTTTATAGATTATTTAGGGAGCCTAGATATTCATTACCGTTTTTCATTTTTATCATTTTCCTCAACATTTGTATTTTTCCTAATGCCGAATTTAGACTTCCATCTGTCTTTCGTCTTCTGCGTTTTGATTTCACACAAATTCAGTTCGTCCACATCTATGACTCTTGTTTTATATATATATTACCATCAAATTTATTTCTTTCTCAACACGGTAGCTGTTTTTTTTAATGATTTTTTTATATTTGTTTATTTACAAGTAAACCATTTCTTTATCAACTCGGTCGCTGTATTTTTATGTAAGTTCCTCACCAAAGGATGTATATATCTTTCTCCGCGTCCCTTACACCGATATCATCACACGCCAGGTTGACGACCGTAATTTTCTCTTTCAAAAAATTCGATCTTGAATTCTTCCTCCATCGCTTTCAGCCGCTCCCCTCTCGTCAGTCCTCTTCGGCGCTCTCGTCAGGCGTCCTGAGCCACTTCTTCCTTGCGGGACCTGTCTCCCTTTCTCTTTTCTTCCTCCTCCTCCTTTTCCTTCCCATAGGGAAATTCCTTCTTATTCCTTGTAGGGGTTTTCTCCCTCATTTCTCCCCGCCTTTCATCATCAGTGTCCCAATTTCCCTTCCCTTCATGAGGAAACTTATTTCTTATGAAAAAGTCCTTGGCCCTCTTGAGGAGCCTTCTTCCTTCCTTGTATGAGTTCTCTTCCCCTTCTCAAATGCGTTCCCTTCTAATCATCCTCTGCCTTCTCATGAAAAACCTTCTACCTTGCAATATCTTTCTCCTTTCCTTCTCCCTATTTGGTTCTTCCCCACCCACCCACCCACCATCTCCTCCCAAAGAGCCGATCCGACGAGCATTGTTTATAACAGTGCTTCTGTCTTTCTCTTTTCCTCCCCCTCATGAGGGACCATCCTTGCAGGACCTTTCTTCCCAACCGCCATCCCGCCTCCCTCCCTCATATGTCTCCTCCTCTTCCTGATAAGATACTTCTTTCTTTTCCCTCAGACCACTCTTCCTCCACCCGTCCCCATCCCCATCCCCATCTACTCCTTCTCTTCCATCTCCCCTTCCATTCGTCCATGTACTCCAAAGCATCTCCTTGACTTGGTTCATAACATCCAATGCACCCAATGGCTTTCCGTGTTCGGTATTAATCTTCTAGTACCAATATACTTCAAGATTCCGCCGGTGATTTTTTTCCCCCGCCACCCTCGGAACCTTTACGGCGTCAAAATAGAATTGGTGATATGTCAAAGAAACTCTGTCGCCCAGAAAATGAAGCGAATGCGATTACCAGCCTGCTTCTCTCTCTCTCTCTCTCTCTCTCTCTATGGGATAGGTTCTCCTATCAATCTCGAGCGTGATTTTTCCCGCATCATCATTGTCTTTATAATTAGTGTCGTCTTACGATGCTGCTTGAATTCTGGTAGGTATTTAAAGTTTTCAGCTGTAAAATTTACAGGATTAACACATTTTGGCACTGCCGTTAGTTATAAAAATTTATATGACTAAGTATTAACCGTATATGTAACTTTAAGATAAATATATTTACAGTATATATATACTCATATATATATATACATATATATATGTATGCATGTATGTTTTTATTCATGTATGTGTGTGCATAGAGAAAGGGAGAACGGATGAGCGCAGTTATATTTTGCATAATGCCTTATCCCATTTTCGCTGCTTCTCAGCCTTGAGTTTCCAGTAGGGCTTCTGTTGGACTCTTCTGTGCCTAACAAAAAACATTTAGTTCTTATAAGAGAAAATATAATATATGTACGTGGATGGGATGAATCGGAGTGGTGTTCATTTAAAAGATATGTAGTAGTAGAAGCCCAAAATAACGGAATGACTAAAGACTTAATTTCTCAATTTCTATAGATCAGTAATGGCTACAACCAAAAAGTCCTTTTTAACATCTATTTATGATTGACATGTTCTAGTCATAAGCAGATGTTTACAGATTACTTGATCGCCGTGAATGTTAAGGCATATTCCAGATTCTTTTTAAAGATGAAAATGTGATGCTTGGGTATTTAGGTATTTACATAGTAGTCTCTTAATTGAGTAAGGGGAGAATACGGCTATGTGAAAAAAGACTCTTATGCTTTCATCTATTATAAAGTAAATAAATTACTTTTTTATATTTGGTGAGCACATTCTCCCGTTATATTTTCGTAAGATACTATAGTCGAGAGACATGAGAAAGAGAGAGATAGAAAAAAAATAAAAGAACAATTTGAAATCATAATCTGGGCAAAGTGTGATTAGGAGTGCCGATATCACTATACGAAACATACGAGTAAATCACTCTTCGTCATTTTATAATGTAGTAGATTAAACATTAAATATCTCATGCCAGACCACGGCACAGAATGTTGAGGGAAAGATGGAGATAGATCCCTTTGTCATTTGAAAATAGTAGATTAAACATTGAATATCTCAAGCCAAATCAAGGTACAAAACGTCAATTTCATTCCGATTAAACATTATTCCACATATTCAGATAATTCGCCAGCATGCAAAATTCAAAAATTAATTAAGGCGAAGGACAGCTAATTGATCTTCATATTATTGATGCATGAAACTGCAGAATTATTTATGATTTAGTAAAGATTATTCCTAATATTTATCCGTAATTGTGATATTTACTATATTCGTGCGTATAATTATATGTCAGACCCTGAAAGTATTTTTAATGACATTCCAAAGGTTTGTAACCAAAGAAATGTGTAATATCTTTTTTCTTTCCCATCAGGGGCAAGTTCAAAGTCACAACTAGACAATATTTAGCTATGCCTAATTGTTACAATATTTTTTCGTCTTGTGGTCAGACTTCAAGGTCGCCGAGTGACTCTTAACAATTTATTTGATTAGTGCAAATTTATAGGAGCTTCTGTAGACCAACTGGAAACTAGCCTTTTTCGGCTTCCCTGTGCGACCCCTGAACATACAGTCGAGTCAGTAATTGTGGTCCAGGGTAATCACCATTTTTTTTATTTACGTAATATTTTGTGCGTTAGTAATTTTGCTTTGATATTTTTGCATCAGTATTTCGAAACAGTGTCGCCATTTGAACCCTATGCATCGTCATTGCTTTTATTATTATTATTATTATTATTATTATTATTATTATTATTATTATTATTTATTATTATTATTATTATTCTGGCTTAGTCTTCGTATCTTTTTCCTTTCTGGGGCTAGTAATGAGTTCAAGCATCAAGCAATCTTTGTCTTCGACACATGAAACACACGGTTTGTTCATATGATATCAATAAGTAAAATCAACATATAAGAAATTATATCACGTGATAACACTTATCCAAATCTTCCAGTAGGTTATTTCATGGTACTGAAATTCTGCAGTTTTCTGATATTAATGAATTTCTTCATAAAACAGATGTTAATATGAAGTTGGCTCATTAAGTTTAGAACGAATATCGTTCTGATGATCAATTGGACCAACAGGTGCTATCGATTCAGTTATCATTTGAAATTAACTTAATATGAACATATCTTGCAACATATTCATAAAGGATATTTTATTTTAAAAGAATTCCTTTATAATCGATCGCGTGTTGGTTTGCCATGATATAAAGTTACAAAAATGGAATTGTTATTTTAGGGTATCATTTAACATTTGTCTGATTATAGTTATATATCCTGAAGTAGAATTATGATATCGCATTTTTTCCTCCTGCAGCTTTTGTTGTTGCCAAGTAGAAAATGAGATCATTTTAGTCCCATTATTATGTTTACTAAATAACTAATTTTTCTTTTTTATCTAATTGTCTGTATCACCCACACTCCTGTCTTTTGCCTTGAATTCCGACTTTTTTTAACGTAACGAACTTCCCGAAAATCTGAGACAAAGAAGCGCACCGGATGGTCTCCTCTGAGTGAAAATTACTGATCCCTCTTTCCTCGGGAGAAGATGAAAGACTCAGCTTATTGGATTTGGGAATTAATTGTCAATTAATGACCCTTAATTAACAAACAGTGACTGAGGAATGAAAGAGTTGGCCAGGCGAAACAAGCGAGGAAGAACAAGGAAGGTCGCTGGCTAAATTATTTTTTTCGAATACCATTTATGCGTAGATGCCATCCTCGGCTGGGTTGCCAGCAGTTCCGACTTGCCTAGGACTTCCGTAACTCGAATAAAAAAATTGAGTCTTAGAAATTATGTCAAAATTACGATTGACCGCACCGCTTTTTCAGAAGTGCTTGAATTTATCACAAACCTTACAAGACTGGTGTGTAAGTGACAGTGGGGCACAATGAGCTTCGAAAACTAAAATATGAGGAAAATAAGGAAGATGATATAAAACAAAAACAACTTGATGAAAATAACGATTTTATCACAACCTTCATAAAGACTGGCTTATTTACATGTCTCATGAACATTACTTTTTATATTGCCAGGTAACATAACTCTTTTTTTTTATAATGTCTGGTAACTTAACTCTTAGCTACAATACGTCATATGTACAGTGGTGCTCAAATCTCATGCGACATGATTCTTTTTGTATCGTCCAGATTCTCATACTCAACGTGATGTTGCCAAGTAGGGTTATACTTTTTTTCTAATGTCATACATGTCGAAAAGTTTGTGAATTCACAGCTAGCCCGGTTTTCCTTATGGCTATATAAATATGATCAATTTTATGCATTGGTATAATCCGTAATCTGTGTGATTTGAACTGATTTTCTTTTTTTACGCTGCTAAATTCAAAGTGCGGTGTGATAAGGTTAGCGGTACCATCAACGAAAGCACACTTAACATGCTCTTCGGACTGATCAACATAACTACGTCTGCTGCATTATGACAGTAGACCTAATAGGCTCAACAGTCATAACAACATTTTCAAAGTAGGAATATGAATTAAAACAAGTTTTCTTTGAATGTTGAAACTTTCGACTGTGTTGAAGCTACCTGTATGTTGCAAAATGTTTTATAGGTCTAAAAAAATAACTAAGCCTTCTGAGATATAATCTGTTATTAATAAATTTATTTGTAGAGATTATCTGTTTTTTTGACGAATACAATATGAATATGAATTACAACCAGTTTTCTTTGAATGTTGAATTTTTAGGCTACGTTTTAGCTGCCTATATATTGTAAAATGATTTATAGGCCTAAAAGAATATTCTAAGCCTTATGAGATGTAATGTTACTAATGTTTCTATTTGTAGAGATTACCTGTTCTTTGAGGAATAAAAGATGATGATTTTGATTATATGGAGAAGATGACTATTAATCGAAATATCATAAGTATTAATATCAAGGCGTATGGAACACTTGTTTTTCAACTGGTTTAAAATATTATTTTCTTAAAAGTCATCCTGGCTTTTGGTGTATAATTTATTCTTTCATAAGGTAACTTGAAGAACAAGAATGGGTCGATAACCTCATTTGCTTTCTGGCCAGAAATTGTTTATAGAGAGATGTGACTGTTAATTGTAAAATAAAGAAATCTAACACCTAGGCCTAGGAACAATATCTAAGCTTTGAAAAATGAATAATTGTATAGGCGAATATTTGCTAGTATGCCATAATTTTTTTAAATATTTAAGAATTATAACAATTAATTATGTATGAAAATCTAAATATTCCTCTAACACACATAAAGTAAGTGTTTTTAAGATAATTTCATTGTCGTTACTCAGTGTAGACCTACTTATGTTACACCGGGTGGTTGTTGTTGCACCGACACTAATGATAGATACGTCACACATGCTCCCCTCACACGTTGATATCGGTGGGCGCATTCTACTTTTGTATATATATATTCACATTTTTTCAGCACTGATGTGTAAAAGCAATCAAATGGGACTATTTCAAGTTTTATGTTGGCTTTGGAAGTATTGTTAATGTTATGACAATTTTTTTTAGTGTTTCTTTTATTTGTTTGAACTGATGCTTGATGACGACTTCATTTTGGTCAAATGCTTCAGCGATGTGTGAACGAAAGTTTTGAAAATGTTTCGAAAGAGTTTTTTCTGAAATTTGATACACGTGACATTTTCTTACAGTTTTGAAATATATGACAGATTTCACTCTTATGAAGCATATTATGTCCATATTGTATGCAATAATCGCGTTTCCGCATTGAAATAATAGATAAATATGGAGCATGCTAGGCTGCCAGTTAGTGAATTTTGAACGAAATCCTATGGGGTCATGTCGCATGAGATTTAAGCATCATTGTACTTACACTTTTATCTAACTCAGGGGTTATTAACCTTTTGATGACTTCAGACCCCCAATTAATTGCCCAATATGGTACCATGCCCCCTTTGTTTAAGTCCACATAATTCTTAATTGTTGACAACATAACTTAATATACTTCGTTTAATACATACTTAAGTTATGAATAGTTTAAAACGTACTTTAGTTATGAATAGTTTAAAACATACTTTAGGTATGAATGGCTAGGAAAAGAACATACCAGAAAATCAAAAGCACTCATCGTTTTACTAGATATTTATTTACAAAATGTATCCATGTATACAGTGACACATTAAAATCAAATATATACAAATATCCAGAGATCAAGTCCCATACCCCCAGCATGTGGTTCTCATAACCCCTGTTAAGAACCCCTGATCCAGCTCTTAAGAGATTTAGGACATACTTACCGAGCTTCACATTGATATGCAATTTGATTATGACAAGTAATGTCCTTCATGTAATTATACTAGTAACCCACCTACAACCAGGTGCTTGGAAAAGCAATTATGTATGTTAAGAGTTTACTTTAATCTCGCAGCGTATATATATACACATATGCTACAAGTTTAAAGTAAACCTGTAACCAGGGCAGTTGCTTAGATTGTTTTCTCAAACATAGGTTGACTCAAACATAAGTGATGACATTACCTGTGATCAATATGTGTGCATACAGAAATTACCTGTTATCAATATGTGTGCATACAGAAATTACCTGTGATCAATATGTGTGCATACAGAAATTTCCTGTGATCAATATGTGTGCATACAGAAATTACCTGTGATCAATATGTGTGCATACAGAAATTACCTGTGACCAATATGTGTACATACAGAAATTAAGTCAATAACTATCAAATATGTTTTTATCTCGCAACTAAGCTCCATTATATACCTTTAAGGAAAAAAGAGAGCAGCACAAAAACGCACCAAATAAAAGACTATTGCAGTTTATGCAAAATAACTCTCGATTTAGATATTGGAGCCAATCATGTTTTTTTCCAATTTTATTAAAGGAAACAGAGAGAGAGAGAGAGAGAGAGAGAGAGAGAGAGAGAGAGAGAGAGAGAGAGAGACTTTTTCCGTAGTTCCCTCCATTCATGATATTCGACATTTTCTTGTCAAAACAATTTTTCTTCCGAAGTTATTGGGCGGTAAAATTGCTCTTTGGGCTTTTAATATCGTTTCCAATTTTCGGTTCACGGAGCTTTTGACTCTCTCCCCACCCTCAAACTAGAACCTTGAGCGAGGCGTAACCCCCCTTCATTCTCTCTCTCTCTCTCTCTCTCTCTCTCTCTCTCTCTCTCTCTCTCTCTCTCTCAAGTAAGATGGAGTAGTTTAAGTAATATTTTCTTGAACTTATCGCTTCGTAGTTTTTATTTTAACTTGTTAACAGCTTCTTTTCATTCGTGTTCATTTTTCCACATGTACAGCAACACTTGTTTCTGTAGGCGGCATAATATGGGAACTGTTCCTGGAGAGAATGAATAATTTAGGAATATCCCCTAAACATCAATTGGCATATATTAATCTATGCAATTAATTACTATATGGAAAGTGCTCGACTGTGGTGAGTCGCTGCAATGGTGGCGAAGGAAGAGAGAGAGAGAGAGAGAGAGAGTATGGCTGCATGGAAAAAGAAGTAATGGAATCCTAGATATGTCGCATCTACTCTAAGGCATTTTCAAGTAAACTACATAAAGTGGAAAAAAGCATTACGGTGACATCCAATTAAAAGAATGTACAACCATGCTGTAACCTTTTGTAAGCATGAAATTGGTCATATACTCCTGTAATCTCAATTGATGTTTGTTGAAACGAGTCTGCCTGATTCCCTTTAAAATTCCGTAAAGGCGAAACGTCTTGCACTCCGTATATATCAGCTTCCTTGTGGCCAGTACTCTTTTTGTATTTTATTTAAGATTGTCATTCCCTCGATAAAAGGTATATACATACATGTATATATATAATATATATGTGTGTGAGTGGGTGTGCATAGTTATGTTCATTTATAAAATATTAATCCAAAATATAATCTATAATGTCGAACTCTCTTTATATTAAAAAAAAAAAGCTGATTCCCAAATGGAATTTTGTAAGATAAGCGTTCCTACCTGAACAGGATTCGAACTTAGAGCTAAAGTGATTGTCACTTCCTGCAATACTTACATATGTAAATACTGTAGACAGTAAAAAGATAGGCTTGCATGGATACACAGATGTTACTGTATAACTATAGGTGGGTCATACGTACTAACGATATATTATTTTACTGGCATTCATCATTATTGTTTTCCTTACAGACCTTCATACATTTCATATCTTCTTTCCTTCATGTATCCCGCAGCCTCTATGTACAGAATTTTGCAGTCCATTATTTTCCCATCTTTTGGAGTCTGCTTTCGTTCTTTCTCTATGTGTTATTCATCTTTTTACTCCGTGAAATGAATGTGCTGGCGTCTTTATTAACCCTGTAGTTTTTAGGTTTTATCGCTTGCTACACAGGGACACTGCTTCATTGTTTACGTATATATATATATATATATATATATATATATATATATATATATATATATATATATATATATATTATATATATATATATATATATATATATATATATATACGTATATTTATACGTGTGTATATACGTGTATATATATACACTATATACATATATATAAGTATAATATAGTATATAATACATAATATATATGTACATCAACAAAGATGCAAATTCTCTCATTCTTCTCTCTCTTGTTGCAGTGTCATCGAACACCATCTTTCATACCCCGAAGACAAAGATTCGGTCCTCGGCGGAGGCGCATGCGCTGACAGTCAACGCGCCCTTCGATTCCACCACTCCGTCGAGCGCCTCCGATCATTTGGACGGGTTGGAGCAAAAGACTGCAGTTCTGTCCTTCGAAAGCGTCAAGAGGACGGACATGGGCCATTACTTATGCATCGCCAACAACTCCGTTCCTCCGTCAGTTTCCAAAAGGATGGTCCTTAACGTCAGGTGTAAGTTTCAGTGTTGAATTTTCCTTTTCCTTTTCCTTCTCTCGTCATTTATGTCAAAAGTAAGTACAAATTAACCTGGAATTCAAAACTCGCAGGTTTCATTTTTCTTGACGTTGAGTTAGAGAGGGAACGTTGGAATAATTCCCGGCAAGCCACTTGTGTTTTTCTGTTGATCAGGGTTTTTGAGAATTCTTCTTCCATCCATAATTTTAACACTAAGCAACCATCACCTCTTGTAAATGTGTTGCCATCTGAATCTGGACACTTAATTGTTATCATTGTACTTGTTTCGTTAATTGGAAAGAGTGTATATAAAATAATCTGTGAAACAGAACGAGTGTTACTTATCAGGTTTTTGCACAGATAGTTCATCCGTTTTTTTTTTAATTGTATTTGTTCCTTGGATCAAGAAGGTCATTGGAAAGATCGCTCTCTTTGAGAATTTATCTTAGTCATTTGAATTTTCAACGGAGTGACCTATAATTTAAGATGAATGTAAAAATCTAAAAATAGGAAAAAAATCGAAGAACTCCACCCAAAGCGAATCCTTTGTAACAAAACGCCTTTATCAATCTCAGAACTTCCTTGAAGTAACCCTTTTAATTCCAGTAATCATCGCGTTTGTTCGGTGTCTAAGATACGAGTAGTTACAGATATGTTGTTTTATGAAATTTTTACAAACATTCCTGACTGGGTCTGGCCAATGCTTGAATGGGCAACAGCCGCGGAAGGCCCAGGCAACGTTACGCATAAACTAAGCTGGCCTTATGCCAGAGCAGACTTCTGCTCTGCAGCAGCCCGGGATTCAGTGTAAGGGAGAGACTGTTCGTTGTGGCTCCTGAAGCCCAACACCTCAGGAGGCCGTAGCTTTATAGCTGAATACGTCTTCATATCGGGATGGCGGAAGTAAATAGCGGAAAAGGGTAAGTCATTATGCTGAAAATGGGCAAAAGAAAAGATGTGCCAGGGAGGCTTTCATTCAAGGAAAGGAAAAGGAACAAAAGATCGATCATTTTTACACATCTATTGAAGTAAAGAAATCTGTCTTCATGACACAGGTTATGCTCCCATGACGGTTTAGAAATCTCAATAAAGAGGAGGGTTGATCATAAACTAAATGTCATTATTTTTTTTGTCTGACAGCATACGAAGTGTAAAAAATTTACAAGTTGTAACAGTCTGGTGCAATCGGTAAGGGATCACAGTGGGGCCATAAAAAAAGTAAGAAGTCGGGAAGAAAAGTAAAGACAGGAAGCCAGATGAAAGACGAAATAAAAAAATATATGATAAAGTTAATAAATATAAATGTGATGAAGTTCTCTTGCAAAAGTTAATAATGCAAGGCAGAAGGTGCTTCACCTTTCATAAAGTTTCGTAAATTTTCATCGACTCGGTTGAGAAGACAAAAGAAAAAAAACTGAATGAGTAAAATAAAAAAATAAAAAGAAAGATGGGAAGGCAACAAAAGAAGTGGAAGAAACACTAACCATTGAAAGAAAGAAAAATTATCTCAGAAAAATCGGTAAATTTTTCGTTTCTTTCTTAATGTTTTCCATATTAGCGTACTTACCTAGCGCTGCATAAACCAAAAATTAAAGATAGTTTTCTTAATCATAGTATGTTTCGAGATCCATTAATATTAGCATTTTTTTTAATCTCTTACAAATCACTTGATGGCTCCGCAAATGCCGTTTCCTGAGTTTTTTTTTATGGCTACGCCATCCTGGTTAGCTTTTCGCAGTTCACAGGTCCAAACTCTGCTTCTTTGGGGAAGGGACTGTGCTGGCATAGGGCCGGTTTAATCTAAACCAGCCAACCATTGCTTTATCGGAAGTCCCTTAAGTCTGCCATATGAGGACTGGTGGACAGTGGGTTACCTTTCATCCCCCCAAAAGTAAATGTATTTGCTGCATGTCATAAGCGTTTGGTTTTAGATTCAGTAAGTCTCAATGTGCCAGAGACACCAAAAGACCAAGTGATTCAGCTCAAAGGGAACGACAAATTAATGTTATTTTATTCAGGCGAAGTAAGAGAATCCAAGTCCCTACAGTTAATTCGAAAAGAGAACATTTGATGCATTTGAAAACCGAGAATTTAATTAAATGGAAGGCGTTTCCTAATTTTATCTAAGGGATGATTGGATGGGGAGGGGGAAGGGTGGAGAGGGACGGGTGAGTCGGGTAATCAGACGGAAGCATCATTTACATTCCCATCTCCCTGGAAGCCCTAGGAAGCAATTCTGCAAAACTGCAAGATCATGAGCAGGCAGACCCGGATACCGTCCCTACCCACGTCCCCACAACGCAATGCAAAGTAATCTCCGGAGATTAATGTAAATTCCATTACATCATTTTCAAAACAATGGCGTCGCTCCAGAATATGAGGAGAGAAATTAACAAATGGGACACTTAAAATGTGAGCGTTTGATGTTGGTGTGTCGTCTTCATTAAAGTTGAACATGACAATGAGTGTCGATAAATATAAAATAAGCAGGTGTATATGGTATCAAAAGGTGTATATGGAGTAGGAATGGTAACGGGAATAGTACAGAAGTGGATTACATAACTTAAATCATTAGGTTTACAAATGATAGTTGTCGCTGAGGAAAAAAAAAATAATGGGAAAGGTAAACCTAAAGCTCTCTTCTAGCCCAGGTCTGAAGAATATCAAAAAAATATAAAGAGAACGAAGAATATTGGAACATTTACTCATTTTGTTTGGAAAAGATATGCATAATAAGAACTAAATAACTTTTTCAGTTTTCACTTTATAACATAACAAGTGTCTACTAATTACCTTTTATGTTTATTTGTTGAAATGGATTGGGAAGGAAACTCAAAACAATACTTGGATGAAAGGTGGGTCAAATTTAGCAGCATTCAGTGTAAAGATGTATGTATTGTGCGTGTGTAATTACAGACATTGAATGAAATTCTCAAACAAGAAATGACAATACATTGTTAAGAAGTAAGCAGTTATGAAACTTTTAACGTTTCTGAACTAGAGAGAAAAAAATAAGGAGAAAACTAATTGTAAAACAAATAAGAATGATTTCTAATATATTCATCATATAGCACATCTGATTTTGAGAAAATGTTGAGAACTAATTATTTTGAAAATCTTCCATAAGTTACAGTGATGCTACAGAGACTAATCAGTATTTCAGAAACTTTCGATTCTTTATTCTGTTTAGTCATCGCAGTGAAAAATCTTTGAAATATAAAATATGGAAATGAAATTGCCATTTTGTTTTTACATCTGGCTCCAATTATAACTTTTTCTATATTATTATTAATATTATTATTAATTATTATTATCATTATTATTATTATTATTATTATTATTATTATTATTATTATTATTATTATTATTATTATTATTTTAATTCGCCTTGTGCTCAACAACTTAGAACCAGATTAAGCATAGAACATTTTTTTTGGTTTATACGTCTGAATATAATCGTGTAAAAAATCTCTCTCTTATCTCTCCTCTCTTCTCTCTTCTCTCATCGTCTCTCTCTCTCTCTCTCTCTCATCCATCCTCTCTCTCTCTCTCTCGATGGTCTCGGGTCTCTCGCTCTCTCTCTCTCTCTATCTCTCTCGTAGCTATGAGAAAGTCAGATCAAGTCATTACTATTCAGAAAGTAGATAATTAGGAAAGCCTTGGCGAAGTTTCTCTGGAGAGAACATTATCAGACTCTAAACATGAATTACGAACTTCGCCTTATATTTCACGGAAACCAGAAGTTTAAAGCCTCAAAAATCTCCAGGAGATTTTTGTTCTTCGGTTGCTGGAAATTTTCGATTTCCCATTTTTAAGACTTTGGAAGTCGTGACGAATTCCCAAAGGGAGCTCAACTTGCTGCAAGGCAATTATGTAACGTGATGGATTGCTATGCATGAATATGGAATATTTCTCTCTCTCTCTCTCTCTCTCTCTCTCTCTCTCTCTCTCTCTCTCTATATATATATATATATATATATATATATATATATATATATATATATATATATATATATATATGAGAGAGAGAGAGAGAGAGAGAGAGAGAGAGAGAGAGAGAGAGAGAGAGAAATATTCCATATTCATGCATAGCAATCCATCACGTTACATAATTGCCTTGCAGCAAGTTGAGCTCCCTTTGGGAATTCGTCACGACTTCCAAAGTCTTAAAATGGGAAATCGAAAATTTCCAGCAACCGAAGAACAAAAATCTCCTGGAGATTTTTGAGGCTTTAAACTTCTGGTTTCCGTTAAATATATTATATATTATATATATATATATATATATATATATATATATATATATATATATATACGTGTATATATCATATTATATAGAATAATATATATATATATATTCTATATAATATGATATATACACTTATATATATATATATATATATATATATATATATATATATATATATATAGAGAGAGAGAGAGAGAGAGAGAGAGAGAGAGAGAGAGAGAGAGAGAGAGAGAGAGAGAGAAAGATAATAACTTTTAAAGTCTCCCTTTCTGAGGGATAGAGTCGTACACACACACACACACACAGAGTGTGTGTGTGACAAAAATTCATATATATAATATATATATATATATATATGTGTGTGTGTGTGTGTGTGTGTGTGTGTGTGTGTGTGTGTGTGTGTACGTATGTTATATATGTATGTAATATATATACATAAATATAACATACATACTATATATGTATATATTAATATATATACTGTGTGTGTGTCTGTACGACTCTGTCCCTCAAAAAGGGCGCCTTTCAAAGTATTATCTCTCTCTCTCTCTCTCTCTCTCTCTCTCTCTCTCTCTCTCTCTCTTCACACTTATCGAGTTTTCGCTTTCTCTCCCTCTCCATGCAAACAAGCTTGCGAACCTTTTAGCAATTACAGCATTATTTACTGAGTAAAAAATATTGTTTTTTATAAATGAAATGTACTTCTCCAACAGACTCTGCCCCTGATGTGCACGTTAGCCTTCAGATGATCGGGGTGTTCCTCGGGGACGACGTAGCCATTAATTGCTCTGTAACTGCATACCCGAGACCTGTCGTGCTATGGCAGGACAGCAACGGCAAAATGATCATATCCGGTAAGTGACTACCTAATGCATCTGATTCGCTGAGTAGTCGCCTATGAGTGCGGTGTGAGGCTCATTTACATCATCCTCTTTTTCGTGTAAGCTCTCTTGTATTTAGTATGAATATATTTTATATGACTGACTTTCTACATATCCTGCCTCTTAAACATTTTTCTAGTTCATAGATTCCTGTCAAAAGCTTTCTATAGTGTTTTCTAACAAAGGCTCTCTGCATGATAATGCTTCCAAAACGTATCGCTATTTAGTTTCCTGTAAAAAGATGTATACTTAGTTTCCCCATCAAAAGCTACTGGTTTAGCTGTCTGTTTAGTTTACTGCCAAAGTTGCCCATATAGTTTCTAGTCTAAAGCTGCCTAGATAGTCGACAGGAGGGCAAAGTCTCTACATAGCTTCGTGCGAAAAGCAGTCTCTATATTTTTTATTGTCATATTTTGTCTAAGTGGTTACCATCTAATTCTCAATTGTTTAGTTCCCGTCAAAAGCTGGGGGACTGTCAATGTTTCGGTCAAAAGCTGCCTACGTAGTTATTCTAAAAGATATTTGTACATAGTTTTCGATCAAAATAGAACATTTCTATTGCTTATACTTTCCACCCCAAGAAATGTCTCTCTGTCTCAAGTTTCTCACGGATTACTAAAACAGTGTTGATGTTCCCACCAAATAATTGTCTGTATAGTTCCCGTCAAGTGCTATTAAGTCTTATACTTCTGTGTATGTTCTTTCCAAAAGGTAATCTGTGAAAAAACCTCAAGTAATTCAGACTTCTTGTCGGTAATTTATTCAGCTATTCAGTTATTGATCCCGTTTCTTACGCAGGTGGTCGATACGAGGTGCGGGAGAGCCAGGTCAGAGAGAGTCCACCGGAACTGCATACGACTCTGATCATCCGAAGCGTGACATCAGAGGACATCAGCACTTACAGGTGCAATGCTTCCATCGACAACGATAAGAACCGGGAAAAGAGTTTATCCGTTCAGCTCAATGGTGCGTTTCTTAAAGCTCTTGCATGGAACGCAAAACAGCCAGGCTATTTTTGTTAAGTGGTTTTGTCAAAACTGTATTTTTCATTAATTTTTACTCTTATTGATCAATATTAGAATCTTTTATAAAATAAATCGAAGTACTTTCTTAAGTGAATTTTTAAAGTGGATATGAAGTGAATTTTCTAAAGTGGATTTGATCTGTATAACATAGATTAACGTATATTTTCTCGATAAAGTGGAAGAAATGGATTGAGATATCAATTTATAGATTTTTTTAAACCGAGGATGGATTACCGAGATAGGTATCCAAAAGAATGCACAGAAAGTCATGGAAGCAAATGAAAGTTTCTCTTATGCCACAGCGTAAAATCCAGTAAATTTTTGCATACAAATTGGTTTATATCTATTTGTTTATATCATTTGAAGGAGAAAATCCTTTATAGTATTTTCACCCAGTACATCTACCCATGATATAAAAGTAAAGGACTGTCTCTTGTGCAATATATATAATATATAATTAGGATTGCAATATCTCCATTTTATTTACTCTTGTGGCCTCTTCTGTCCGACAGAAATTTCTCGACCATCTACAGAGTCTTCCGCACCGTTCGACGTTCCCTATAAAGGTACGTGTGTAGATGTCTAAAATAGTCTCGGACTGAAATGTACCTAATAAAACCACAAGTTAGAGGAACTCATATAATTCAAATCTACCTTTCGTTTGTCATTCAGATGTAGCAGCTCATCAGAATACTCTTCTTAAAAACGAAAATTACCCCATTTCCAGACGACAATACTCCATTTGCAGCTTTTATGCTAAAATCCACCTTTTGAGTAACTTTTTCCTTTATTCCCCTTTACTTTACATCCGTCCAGTGTGTATATTCACAAACAATTTTTGAGACATCTCTTCTGCTCTTCAATATGAATATTTCTGAACTGGAGATGAACTGTCTCGAAACTCTCAGTTAATAGGTCAAGAAGTCTCAAAGTTGTCGACGAATGTATTGAGAGGTCTCTTAACTGTCTTACTGTGCATTGACATCCTCAA
>NC_087203.1:82247403-82252403 GCF_015104395.2 Macrobrachium nipponense | reverse complement strand
TCACTTGAATTCGCTGCAGAGTACGTGTCTCGTTCGTGCCTTGTAAGAAGTGTAGCACCTGTTACAAAGGATCTTATTCATGTATGTCAAATGGATTATTCTATTTAGAGGAGGGCTTAAAATATAGCAAATTATTTCACTAAGGACTTCACGTTCCGTTGTTTATACTGATACGTTTCTGAATAGGTTTAAAGCACATTAATGAAACAGAACAATGGAATTACTCTGGTTTTATACTTCACTAGGAAATTCAAATATGATAAGGGAAACTTCAAGAACAGTGATAGTGATCTGCTTCAGGGTGGACTTAGTTTTCCTTTCATCTTACATGCCCTTAGGAAATTGATAAATTGATGATTTGGTTCTTGATAAGTGTTTGAGTACGGTTTTTCCATTGCTTCTAACTGCAGACTTGTTTCTTCTTAAGAGCTGATATTCTTTATTGCATTCAGTTGCAAGGCATTTAGATAGAAAGGCGTAATCTTATCTTTTCCGAAAGTCCGTCTTTTAGAAATTAAAAGCTTTGCTGTTCTAAATTCTCTCTTTAGTCCTTTTTATTCTCACTTATGCTGACAGCTGGTCTAGTTAAACAATTTTCCAGCAATTGCAACTAAATTCTTTTTATGCATATAAGTATGCTTGAAAATACACCTCGATGTTCAAATAATGTATTAGATGTCGTCACAGTATAAGAGAGAATATGTATACCATTGGCACGCTCGCAAACGTGCGCGCTCACACACTTTTTGTTTTATATATATATCCTATATATATATATATATGAATATTTATATATATTAGATTATATATAGATATATATATTTATAATATATATGTATTGTTGTCTGTGTATATGTATATGTATGTTATGTGTATATATATATATATATATATATATCTATATACTCATATGTGTGTGTGTGTGTGTATATATATATATGTTTGTGTGTATATATATTTATATGCCTCACTTTTGGGCATAGTCTTTCTCGGTGGCAATTCATAGTGAATCCAGGTGCAATTGAGACATCTGCTTTTTAAAGACAACACTTCAAATTTTCTGTAACCTTTTTTGCGCGCCACGATAATATATTAAAGAAATAAAATGAAAAATAGTTGTGGAGCGACATATTTCGTTTTTTTCCTTAAAAACTTTAGTGGGCCTTCAGGCAACCGAAGGGTAAATAAGACCCGAAAAGTGTTGTCTTTAGGTTGCAGATGCCATAAATGCAATGTCCAGTGACTGCATGAATAAATTCATGAAGCCGAGAAATTAGATTTAATTTATCTTAAAATCTATTGATAAAAACTATAAAATTTAATTTATTACTCATACTCTGAGCCGGAAATTAATGTACATTTAGACGGGAAATCGATCCAAACTCTCTCTCTCTCTCTCTCTCTCTCTCTCTCTCCTCTCACTTTCTCTCTCCTCATCTCCTCTCTCATTCCTCGTCTCTCTCCTCTCATCTAACTCTCTCTCTCTCTCTCCTACGCATACACGCACGGACCAAAAGACCAGTAACAAAAGAAAGGTTATAATTCTGACGAGTTCCTGAGGATAAGGGAATGGCGTTGTACCAATCCTAATTACATGCCATTGTGGCTCACTGAGATCGATAATAAGAAAGGTGCTACTCATCTTTTTGGCCAGAATTTCTTTCTCAACTTTTACGAAATACTTCTCTAAATAATACTTCAAGTTAGTAGAAGGAAAGATCACCTCCTAATGTAGTTAAAAACACCAGAGCGATTGAAGAACTGACCTAAAAATACACCAAAGGAGATGAATTGATATTCCAAAAAGTTCCGCTGCATATTGAAGTGTGGTGAACTGAAGAATTAAATTGTAATGTTTAGCAAATGAACCATTGTTTATAACTCAATGTCGTCACACAGTTTCGAGAATGTGCATTTAGACACAATAGTGTGTGTGTGTGTGTGTGTGTGTATATATATATATATATATTATATATATATATATATATATATATATATATATATATATATAATATACATATATAAGTATATGCGTGTGCATACATTAAACCTCCTCCCGTAGCATTAAGCCTTTTCTGGAAAATCAAGTGTACAAGCACTGCCATTTACATTATGTTGCTATTTTATCTTGCTATTTTTTATCTAGTTCAGACGAATTCACTACTTATAGTAGTATAAATATATTAACATGTATATATTTGTGTATATATATAATATATATATATAATATATATATATATATATATATGCTAAAAAATCACAGTAGAAGCACGTGAATTCATTATATAAGCGAATGCCTCAGGAAAATGATAGGTAGATAGTCTATACTAAGCGCTTTCGCTTTTAATCAGCAATTGTCGACGATACCTGAATAAAGGCTAAAGCTCTTTGTATATAATTTCTTCCCATCAGTTTCCGGTGGTATTCATATACAATTATATATATAATATATATAATATATATATTATATATTATATATTATTATATATTAATATATATTATATATATATCTATATATTAATATATATATGTATATATGTGTTATATGGGTTTGTTTTTATATGAGTATATGTATAGTGGATATGATATATAATATATATAGATATATATAGTATATATATATATAGGTATCTAGTACATTATTTATATGTGGGATTACGCAGTTCCAACGCATGCAAGTATACGTGTATATTGTAGCCTGCTGATTATTACGTTGCCTCATCAGCTATGCTAGGGGGTCCAAAGCCCCATCAAGAATGGAACGTTACAGGTGTAGAGTATTCCGTAGAAGTCCTAGGTACTAATGTTGACCTAAGCACAGAATTGAATAGCTAGACGTTAGCCACAGTTGGCAATTCATAGCTATGTTGGAAAGATTTGCGTGAATGTGTACATATTTACATAAATATATATATATATATATATATATATATATATATATATATATATATATATATATATATATATATATATATATATATAAAGAGAGAGAGAGAGAGACAAAGAGAGAGAGAGAGAATGTATTGCTGAGCTTTGATTCTTGTGATTTTCGACTGATAACTTTTGTTGCTTTTTAGGTTAGATGGATTCATTTTTAGAATAATTCCGTCGTTTCTAAAGAATGGCTTCCTATTGAGATGAAAGCATCTTTAACGAAAAGAGATGTCCTGTTTCGAAACTCTGAGCGAACGAACATACGTGTTTGCAGTCATAGTCTTTAATATATATTGGTAACTAGTACAGGTAAAAATTTTGATCTAATCAAAAGATTTATTTACTTTTGTATAAAAACACAACCTGACGGATCCCCAAGCTGGACAAGAATCATTAACCTTGATTTCTCATTATTTATATGTAGGTTTTTAATTACATGAAATTCCATAATAGACGTTGCAATTCTTCCTTTCGGCAGCAATGAGCTTTTGTTAATTATGCACATAAATATTGAACTTAGTAAGTCTTTTGGAATAAGGTTTTTAGGCCTATGAACATTTTCAACCGTGAATCTGCCCACCATACTAGTATAACTACAAGTACAGGTTCATTGTTCATTGTTCAGATCCACGGAAACACAATGGGTTTCAGCGAATATTCCGCATCCTGCTGTCTGCACCCTAAATCGAATCGAAACTTTAGCTTAATGACAGCCACTCAAGAAGCGAATGCTCCCTATGCAAACTCGCATATGCTCACACACACATACATAAGTATAAATAAATAAATAAATAAATATATATAGATATATGTATATGTATATATATATATATATGTATATTAAGGTGGATACATACATATGTATTGTATTATATATGTGTGTGTGTCTGTGTTAGCATGTTGGCATGTATGTATATATATAGTGTATGTGCGTGTAATTGTTTTGATATCTTCTCTGGCACGGAAAAACTTGCAGATGTGCGTACAGTAAAATGCACTTTTTATGCTTATTTGTTGCTTTGCCTGATTGCATGATTATCCATTTGATTATGCTCCTTATCGTTTTTGCTTGGGAGGTCTAAGAAATTAATATTTTTACTGAGTTCTGTGCTTCATGTTAATTATTTTACCTATAGTTATTCATGTCTTGTACCTGTTACTTGCATTACCTAGAGCAATTTACGTTTTACTGTGAACATGTATATAATTTATCTATACATATTCATATATTCCACCTGTGACCTGTATATAATTTGCCTATAGGTATTTTTATATTTTGCCTGCAATCTGTATATAATTTGCCCATAGTTCGTTGCATATCTTACCTGTGACTCGTGTATAGTTGTTTATATATTTTACCTATAATCTGTATTCGACAGAATGTTTGTTGCATTATTGCTTCCTAACTATATGTATGATCAATTCAGATAATGACTGCAGTAAATGACCTGTATAATGTAGGCTGATACCCCTCCCCTAGACAGAATGTATCCCTTTTGTACAGGTAAATAATGGCTGAATCTACGTCTAAACCCCTTACTTGAAGTAATGATCAACCGAACAAATGTATTATCTCTCAGTCCACGTACAGATTATATATATATATATATATATATATATATATATATATATATATATATATATATATATATATATATATATTATAATATATATATATATATATATATATATATATACGTATATATATGTGTACATATACATATAGTACATATATTATATATATATATATATATATATATATATATCTATATATATATATATATATATATATAAGTATACATATTTGTCTATATGTCTGTGCTTTATGGACACAGTCTTACGAGTAAGTAATTTTGATTGAATGCTGATGAATATAGGCGATCTATTATTTTGAGGCAACATTTAATTTACTTTTCTTATCATCCTTATGACTAAAATTTTGAAGAAAATTACGAAAATTGTTTTTTAGGTGTTCCATCTTTTCCCTTATGCCGAATGCTGTTTCAGCCATTAACTTACGGCTACAATCAGTGCTAATCTCACTGCTGTAAAAAACTGAAATTTAA
>NC_087203.1:82239903-82244903 GCF_015104395.2 Macrobrachium nipponense | reverse complement strand
GAACCAATGAATTAAACCAACTGCCATTAAACTATAATATATACATTGTGGAAGGCTTCATCAAGATGCATAGAATGAGTTTTTGCAATCAGAGTTTATTGATCAAGTTGTTGGGATGACTACTCCTTCTAAAGGAGCTTTTTCTTTTATTCGTTAGACGTTAATTATTGAGTGGGACTAGTGTGGTGAGCAATTCAAATGAAGAAGCCAACCTCTAAAGTAAAGGAATTCCAGAATACAAATCTTTGCACCTTGGAAAATGAGGTTATTTACCATGATATTACGAAATCGCTGGAAAAGAAAATAAGCAGTGTTACATTTCCGGTGAAAATGTGTTACCTTTTTACCAAGACAATTTCATTTTTGATGCAAGCAACTGGCGATTCAGAATGATTTCCAAAATGAAAAATGAGTCGAGCAGCAGGTTTTATATAGAATTACCATAATTATTTTTGTTTGCAATTCGCTTACTTCGGTCATGTATTGAAAGACAAATGTTCTTTTTAATATATATAAGTTTGTGATTTTTTTACATCATGCGTGCGTGGTTTTTTCATATTCACAGACACTAAATCACGAATATCGTTTAAATCTTCAATCATGATTCCCCATGGGTGTAATTTGTCCCCAAGTTATAGTAGAATTCACAATAACATAATGTATGTTTTCCTAGTTCACGCTTTTTCTGGGAACTCTTGATTTAATACATATATTCGACATGATGTCTGTTATTTTTTTCAGATTTCCTTGATATTTTTACGAACATTTGTTATACATTCATTTATGCTGCATGCCTACAACAAAATACACATTGCAATATTTTCCTTGTTTTAATTTTGTGGATATTTTACGCATTTTATATTCTTGCATATTTGATATACACATGGGAAAGGTACTCCGTAGATACATACATATATTTTGTCATTTTCGCTTACTCGGGGAGCAAGCCTATAAACTACTTTGTGCTTGTTCTTGTTCTTGTTACTGGGATAGGAAAGGTCTATGGAGAGCATAAAAAGGTCTGAAAAAAGTGTTTCGCATTGAGTTAAAGATATAGGAATTTTTGGATAGGATATAAATGATTTATTTATTAGAATTTGAATGTAAGAAATAAATAATCTGCATGTTGAATAGTACAGAAAAATGATTTCTAATAAAATATAGAGTATTTATTTTTATTTTTCTTGATGAGACAAGGCTATATTTGACCGTAGATTTTAGCACATTTTAATTTATTTGGTGTAATGAATTCAGTCTATGTTTCTGTTCAATTATTTTGTGTTTCCACTTATTCTGAGAATATATGAACGTGTTTAATTTGTGTCCTTTTTATTTGATCCTTATTGTTAGTATGAATAGTACTAAGTATAAGTATTAATTACGAAGACCACCTCATATTAAGTTACGAATATAATGTCTACAGCTAATGCGTAATGGAAAAATCATGCACGTGTCTCAGGGAAGCTGGAGGTCGGATCACGCTTTGTTCTTATTCAGCTTGGATGTATGTCAAATTTTTATTTAATACATTTACTACACATGTACGGCTTATTTTTATGAAAATTCATATATGATAAAAAAAAGTCTCGCACTATTCAAATTACTATTCAAGAATGATAATTCGCAGAACAAGTGACATTTAAATAGATAAGAAAAACGTTTGTTTTCTCTGTGCAATTAGTTTGAAAGTCTTCACAAGGATCAATTTAAGTTAGTATTTCACTATGTGAATCATGATATGTAGCGGAGCGTCATTCAGAAAGGCCAATGGAGCTTGGCTCGTTATTATTTATCATTCAGTAGGTACACGGATAAAATAAAATAGAATATTGTTCTTGATGAGGACTGTTATTTCCCACTTTTAGTTTTCGGTAAAAGAAAACTGTTGTGCTGGCTTTGTCCGTCCGTCCGTACTTTTTCTGTCTATCCTCAGATAAAAAAAAAAAACTACTGAGGCTAGAGGGCTGTAAATTGGTATTTTGATCATCCACCCTCCAACCATGAAGCATAACACATTCCAACTCTCTAGCCCCGGTAGTTTTTATTTTATTTAAGGTTAATGTTTGCCATGGATCGTGCATCTGGCAGCGCTTTCCAGTGGCATGGGACGCACCCTCACTCTACCGTATCTGGTGAGCAACTGAATTGCTACGGTCATACTCATAGCTGATGGTTTTATACAGCATTATACGTTGTACAGAAAACCCGATTGCATGGAATAAAGTTCGGCGCTTTTGGGGGTACCGGGGTGTGGGGGAAGAAGGAAGGGAATGGAGAGCATAGGTTTAGTTAAAATTATTTTTTTGTGATTTCCGTATTCAACTTTCTTCCTGCTGGCAGGACATAGAGTGTATAGTAGAATTAAATTAATAGTTTACTTATATCGGGATTGATTGACTAATTAATTATATGTTATTTTAAGTTAACCAGGATCACTCTACGCAGAAGAGATTATTGGGAAGATAGACTGGGTAATGAAGAAGATTCTTAATTATTGTTTCACAAACATTTTAATTATTTCTGACAGGATTGCCCAGAAGTCAAATTAACTTAATAGCAGACAGGAATCAGCGTTCAGAATAACATTATTATTTCCGATGTAGAGAATAGAAATAATAACAAATCTAAGAACATGGTCTGGAACAGAAATCACATAATATTTGATCTTTTTTATGTAACTAAGATGAAATTTTTAAAAGCTTTAAATTCAATTCGATTTATAGGTTGGATATTAATTTTACAAGGAAGAAAAAGAAAGGGAAATGGAGAGATAAAAATACCTTTGATTTACAACCTTTTCACCGTCATGTGTTCTCTGACATAGAATATGAATATTAGTGGACCTGGTCTGTACCCTTCCTCAACCATTACAGAACTGCACATCTGTCTCCAAATATCCTTAAAATAAATTGTAAAGCATCAACGGTCACACAAGGAGCTATGACAACTAATACTATTAATCCTCATAAATTTGTATCACAACATGTCAGCTATTTTGATATTTTCACTCTGTGGGCTTTCGGGCGTCATCATGACCCGCTGCCATTCTCAGTAGACACCTTCACTCTAATAAATAAAAATTAGTAACTTAAAAACTCCAGATGGATGACTTTCCGATTCTCTGGGTCGAATCACTGGCCTGCTTGGAACTGATTTCTTCCGTGAATATTTTCTAGAATTCATCCGAACACTGCGCAAATCATATAATTGCTCTCATTTTGAAATCAATCTCTTAAATAAATTTCACAAATTTGTAAAGAATCGACTGTAACTAAGCGAACTTAATCAGTGAGTGATTTACAGTAATGTCAAAGAAATATCACTAACCAAACGAATAATCATCTATGGAACATTTTTTCTGATTTTGAGCCTCCGGTTCAGTCGCAGTAGCAAACATCCAAACAAGTATTCGAAGCCAGACGAACTCTGTCCGCGAAGAATATCTAGGATTTCATAAAGGAGTATGAG
Organism: Macrobrachium nipponense; assembly: GCF_015104395.2. Lineage (NCBI taxonomy): Eukaryota > Metazoa > Arthropoda > Malacostraca > Decapoda > Palaemonidae > Macrobrachium > Macrobrachium nipponense. The sequence continues at coordinate 82,241,435 of NC_087203.1, read as the reverse complement.
GAGATAGTCCTTCACTGAGTCTTCCGCCATCTCATTCCAGACGTCTTGTGGATCTGCGGGGCGGAGGGTGGGGGTTGGGGGCGGCCGCTGTTGGAGATGAGATACTGACGTCATCAGCGACGTCTTTCAAGGCTGCTCCTCAGCTTTGAAAGGATAGAAGAAAATATGATTTTGCATTTTAGTCTTTCATGGTGCCATAAAAGAGCATGTTCTCAATAAAACGAGCTTTGCTTCATTAGTTTTTGAAAGAAATGTCTCTTCTTACAAAGCTGTCATCACCTAATTGCGAGATGCGAAATTTTCTCCAGGATTAATAGATCGATTAAATCAACTTTATCATACCGAAATATACATACACGCGCACGCATATATATATATATATATATATATATATATATATATATATATATATATATATATATATATATATATATATATATATATATATATATATATATATATATATATATATATATATATATATATATATATATAAATATATATATATATATATATATATATATATATATATATATATATATATATATATATATATATATATATATATATATATATATATATATATATATATAATATATATATATGAAAAACTTGATCACGAAGTATATAAAACGTGATGCTATGTATAAATAAAGGTTTTTGCCACGAAGGAAAAAATTAAAAAGCGAGATAGCCGAGTACTATCTCGCTTTTTTATTCTTTCTTCGTGGCAAAAACCTTTATATATATATATATATATATATATATATAGTATATATATATATATATATATATATATATATATATATATGTGTGTGTGCGTGTGTATGTATGTATATACGTATGTATATAATATATACATGTATACGTATATATAAATATATATATATGTATATTTATATTTCGTGTCCCCTAACAAGCAAGCTAGCTCTAAAGAAAAGACACTACGGTCACAACCACAGTCGTATTGAAACTTCAATTATGGAGTGTGTTCATACTCCGGCACGAGCTCCCCAGCAGCACGTGGTTCTCCTTATATACATTGCGCCATTCACCTTTACCTTGCTCACACTGTAGAGCTTCTTGCATAGTCACTCTCTTACTTTCCAATACCGCTTTCACCCATCCTTCAGTTGCTTTGAGGGTCTTCATCTCCTCCTCCCTCCTTACTTCAGAATAATAAACTCTCTCCACCTACCTACCATAGTTATACATATTTACTAAGCTTTATGTTGTCGATATTACCGGTAGGAAATGTAACACAGCCTCTGAAACCCCGTTTTCTCCCTGTATATTCATATTTAATGCGACCTGTATCGTTGCGTTGGCGTCTGTCTGGTCTTGTCTCTTCATTTCATTTGGTCATATTTCTTTAGCATCAATTGAAAAATTATTTATTGGCACAAGGTTAAGTTTCTAGTTGTGCATTTGGTGAATACACGTGAAATTTTTAAGGAATGTTTTTTTTTTTCTCTCTCTCTCTCTTTTGTTTACGCTCTTTTGTGGCGTGTCATGACATGCGTTCCTTCTTG
>NC_087203.1:82222403-82232403 GCF_015104395.2 Macrobrachium nipponense | reverse complement strand
TGCGGGTCTGAAATAACAAGTATAAGATTCCAAAGGTTTGCAGTTGAGGGAGAGAAATAGTTACAGAACTGCACAATGAAATGTTCCCTGATTCCGGCGGAGCGTCTTTGTAGCACTGATATAGTTCAAATTAGATTTAAATTTCTCCCCAAATCGAATCACTTGGTGACAGTCTCGAGCCACACCCTTGGTAAAAACTTCTGGAAAAATCTGAACATAACTCTTGGTGAAATTCTGTTAATTAATACACCAACAAACCAGGCTGAAAACGACAATGTCCATTTCTTTTTTGAAGGTAATAAGCTTTCTACAACGTACACCTCTCACGGTTTGTAGCAAAATGTGTCATTCACTAGTTCACCCGAATTGACCTAAACCAGTGGTTCCTAAACTAGGGAGTGTGAGGAGGATACAACAGGGGCGTGAAGTCATCTGCTCAAAAATATTTGTTTAATTAGAATAATAAAATCATTCAAAGAACAAATATCTGTCATTACATACATGAAAAGTATAATTATAGCAGTCACTCCAACCCGTTTTCTATTGGAAAAATGTCTCTGGAATGTACTATTATTTGTTTGAGTGGCTTTCATTATTAAGGTTTAATACAAACAGAAATCTGTTTTCCTGAACAATGTTAAGTAATAAATGCAAGAATAATTTCACATGAACAAAAGAGAGGGAGTGTGCGGGTCTACTGGAAGTGAAAAGGGGGCGTCAGGTAAGATAGTTTGGGAACCACTGATCCTAAACCATCAAATGAAATATCACTCGATTCAGAGATCATATTTTGAAACTGTTCATCTGTGCTACAAATCATCTTTTCAGCGTCTGTCATGTAGTAGGTCTATCAAAATAACCAGAAATCTTTTGATCTTTGATAAATCATTTAAAACCTCACGTTTAAACTCTGTATTTCAGTAGTTCGACTAGTGCTCCGAATAATGTCCCCCCCAAACTGTTCAGCTGTGTGTCAGGTGATCTGAAACTGCTGCACTTTAAAATTTACAGTTGATTAGTTGAAATGAGCTAACGCAAAACTTCACATGAGAAATCTGTCACGCTTTTTCGCAGTAACCGACTTCATTTGTATGCGCTATACCGAAGTACATGTTATATACAATGTTATTTTGGGTTTTTTATGTTTGAACTTGTATAGAAAGATTTCTGTATATTGATAAGAGAATACTATTAATCTGTTTCTCCGTCCATTGCAAAAGTAAAAAAAAAAAAATGCTATTTAGGACATGCTTGTGTTTTTCTGTCGTATGACTTGTTCTAGAACCTGAAATGGATTTCTCCTCTTTCTTTCATTTACCTAAATTTCATTTTGATGCGTGTTAGGCAAGTGCATTCGCCAGACCCATTGCCGTCAAAATAATATTATATATATATATATATATATATATATATATTATAGTATATATATATATATATATATATATATATATATATATATACGTATATTATTTTGTTATTTCAAATCGTAACAAATTCGTAAAATAGTTGATAAATTTGAATACATAATTTCTTGAACATTTGACAATCAAAGCTGATAAACCTACAATGCCTATTTCCAGATACATTTCTCTCTCTCTCTCTCTCTCTCTCTCTCAATCTCTCGTCTCTCTCCTCGCTGGGTCTCTCCTCTCTCTCTCTCTCTCCTCACCGAAAACTTTAGGCTTTGTAATGTGTTTGTACAATCATTATGATCCTGTATCTGGAAAATAGAGTAGGCTTAAAATATCAATTAGTGAAATTAGCGGCAAAGCCTACCTGGTTAGTGTAAGCGTCAGAGAGACGAACCGAGACCCAAAAGCCTGCACAGTAAAGAGTAAATAAATAATGTGACCCCTCTAACCCATAGCTAGATAAATGTCTTGATGGTGTGCTCAATCAACGAGAAATATGCTATTGTCTACTTTGTTTACCATATAATTTGTATCCAGTGACACAAATTCGAACAAGGTAATTTATGTGGTCAGTCAGTCACCTCTCTCTCTCTCTCTCTCTCTCTCTCTCTCTCTCTCTCTCTCTCTCTCTCTCTCTCTCTCCTGTGCTATTTTTTTTTTATTTAACGTAATTTTTTTCAGGAATATGAAAATCACAAAGTTGTCTTGGGTTATCATTATGATTCTAAATGAATACCTGACAGGAAGTTTTAATGATAATATTAGTAAGAGGAAGCACTGGTTTTCTTCTTTAAAATCGATATATTTTAGCTATTTCCTAAGAAAAATAGCTCCCAAAGTGCATAATATTTATAATAGTAATTCATTCGTATCCGCATCATGTTTATAACGAATTTTTAGGAGACGATTTTAAATATATTTGCAGAAAACTGCGCCGTGTCGTGCTCTCACCGCGACCGGCAGTAATTGTCGACACTCGACAGAACCATAGTAAACAGTGCTCAGCGTTCACTCACACAGAGACTACGTTTGTTTCTTCCTTGTTTTTCTATCGAAGTTTTCTGTTTCCCGTCCTGGAATTAAAATACCATTCTGTTTTGAGAGTCTTGGAATCGTTATATTGTTTGGTGAAGTGTGGGGCTTCATATATCTTCCAAATTATCATTTGGAATAAGAATGTTTCCTGAAGCAGTATGGAAGATTGTTGAAGACCAATTTGGTTATAAGCAAGGAACTGGATCTCGGTATTTGGGTGTGTGAGCACAATGGATTTTATTTTTGTAAATTCTTTTATGTAGTTTCCCATTGTTATTTCCATATATTTTTTGTTTGTCGTGGATTATTTTTACTGTTTGTATGGGCATTAGTACTCCATAGCTACTTAACATGCCACGGGAGATAAATCGCTTTAAAAATAAAAGATAAGTTATTGATTGTTTTGCGTCTATTGTATGTATTACCTGGATTTTGGAGCTATGGCTAGCGTTGCATTTCTGTGCTAGTTTAAAGATTAAGTTCGATGTAGTTTCTCAAACGAATTTCCAGATTTGTTTAATTTCTGTAGCACATAACATTGATTTTTAAGATGGCCCAAACTTGACATCTGCATTGTCAAGGAAGTTCACATTACTTGCGTTAATAATGCAGTACAAGAACTAGAATTTGTTTTCACTTCGGTGACCCTTAAGTTAGGTTACTTTAGAGAAGCCATTCTTGATGCTTGTGCAAATGACTGGTAGATCTAGGGTACCTATCCGCGGCGGCCCAGACTATGGCAGTTGCGGTTTTTCTATGCAGTTTTACCTACTGAACAAGAATTTTAAGTAATATTTATTCGGACGTCTGTAATTAACCCCCAGGGGCCAGTACTAAAGGTAATACTTCAGAAGCACTCCGCACTGGATACTAAAATAAATAATCACTGACTTGGAAAGAGCATGTGAAAAGCAATATAAAAAGTATAGTCATTATATGAGAGATTGAACGGGGTGGAATTAAATGAGCTTGATAAGTTTTTACCTCGAATTTTTCTTAAGTCGTGAGCGGTGTTTCCTTTATGGTAATGTTTACTTTTAATGAGCCATCTAACTTACTTTCTTACGCAAACAAAAGCAGTTCGTGTTACTCATTATTGGCTGAGAGGTGTGACATCGTTATGACGTCATGGGTTTCATAACCAATTACGAATGACTTTAGTCGAAAACTAAGTTTCACTAGCATTTCAGCGGAGTAATGAAGTTACCTGTCCAGTCTCCACTGGTATCCTTGTTTGACTGAATACTCGAATAATGAAGCAAAAACCGGCATTTTGTCTTCCTGTAGCTATGGCAGAGGCAGTGGCTGGCCCTTCTGGCATTAATTTTGACAGAGACCTTCGATTTGCTACCGATTGTTTGCAGTGCAATGTGGGTTACGGTGAATTTTATCATTATTTGTCTAGTGGTGATAAAGAAGTTGTGATTGAATATGCTCAAAGACATAATTTAATTCTAAAACAAAAAAAAACTGCGAGTGTTGTGGAGCTATTTGTCGGATCGACTACAACAGGAACGCCTTTAGGTGTGATCCGCCACGGTAAGTAGCCTTACTGTAACCCCTGTGGCTAGCGCACGGAGCACAACATTACCTCTTGCCAGTACATGCCGTGCTTGCCAAGAATCTTTAAATATGCGGATAAGGCGCGAAGCGCCGTTTCGCCACGGCCTTACTGACAGCACACAAATCGATCGTCGCGGATATGTAGTCGCTCCCTACTTTGTTTGTTGTTGTTTTGGTATCGCCACCATATTGGTTTTGGTGTTCTTCCGCCGATTTCAGTCGGCGGTCGAGTCACCATGTTTAGTATTGGCCCTTGGGGGTTAACTACAGTCGTCCGAATAAATATTACTTTAAATTCTTGTTCAGTGGGTAAAATAACACCGCGGATTGCTTCTGAAGAAATGCCAAATTAACGTTAAATTCTTAATAAGCAACCCGAATACTATAGGAAACTGTAATTTCCGAAGAAATACCTGACGCGGAGTTATTATTAAGATTTACCTTACAGCTTATCGAGTCATTTTAGGCAAAATATTTATAAAAGACCCAAGGCTAGTGCATGATGGCAGTTGTCCATTGCAAGGAAATAACCCATGTGTCCTTAACGAAAGTTTTTTTAACATTCCGTTGCACTATATCAGTCCTCTTCTGCTATAAAAAAATTAGCAGTGACATTATGAGATCAGTAAGGTAATCATTTAGGGTAAACTTGCTTTTAAATGAATAATCTGTTTTTGTTCGGTTAGTTAAAGGAAATCTAAAATCAAGAAATATTCTGTCTGTTAGGTTAGCCCATATTCTACAACAAAGCTTGTAACCAAAAACGTTACTGTTGGAGGTATTTGATTGTAGTTAGACGAGTTAAGGCTTATCAGAAAGTTGGAAAGTATCCAGACGTCCAGTGAATCGGAGCAAAGCTGAATAATTTTCTATGTACAATTTTGTCATTATTGAAGCCAAACATTTTAATGAAAGCATCAAAAGTCGGTGAATCTCATAACATTCCCATAGGCTAGATTAGGTTACGAGAACGTTAGGTTAAGTTCGACGCTTCTCTGCATCAACGGCAGCTTCCAAGAAAATTACTCCTCAGTAAATTTAATTATCTCTAATGCCAATATAGTTGCTTTTCATATTATTTTTGGGAAGTGACTTTTTCGGGCCAGAAATACTGAAAGCGTACCGTAAAAGAGACATTATAGCCTATCCTTGCTTATCCTAGGGAGCCATGTCTGGCCTGCCCAAGAGAAATTTGTCGCCTCTACCCTAATTCGCCATATCAATTACGATATGGGTTATTGGTAGTCTGGATTCCCTTGAGTGAAATGAAATAATGCAAACACTTTTATGAATCGGTGTTTCAGTAACTTATATATCGATTACTACTTTGTACGATAGAGAAACTGACAAAAGTAATGATTTTCAAATACCGTGCTTTGTTAGGATTTAGGTTATGCCTTTTGTTTTTTGTTGTACATTGAATTGTTGTAATATGTCAAAATGTGTAAACACACACACACATGAGGGCGTGCTCACACATACACAGCGCTGCCCGCACCCCCCCCCATCCCCCCAATATGTATGTATATATATATATATAATACCTATATATATATAGATATATATATATATATATATATATAATATACATATATATATATATATATATATATATATATTATTTTATATATATATATATATATATATATATATATATATATATATTGATATATATATATATATATATATATATAGAGTATAGGAAATGTTGTACTCGGATTCAAGTGCATTTTTGCTGCAGGGAAGTGCAATGAATCAAGAGAGACGAGATTGACTAACAAGCACCATTTGGTCAATGGCTCCCACGGGTGGAGCATTTAAAAGGGTGGTAACGAGCCATTAAAAGAATCAAATCGGTTTCATGACGGGAGCTCGTTTACCTCTCGGGTTAGGTCGTTGGATGATGACCCTGCGTGGTTTTGTTCTCTCTCTAACGACCGAACTATTAGTTGTTTTTTCTTTCTTTCTCTTTGGCAACCAAGTTGGAGGGAAGTTGTTTACTTGTGTAAGTCTGCTTCTTTGTGTACGTGCGTATCTTTTAGCCAGAAATTTAGGAAACGAAAATATTTGCCGAAGTCAAAGGAATCTTATGGACCCGCTTTTCATGGAATATCAAATCATGCACTACCTTCGAGATGGCTATTTTTTTTTATTATATGGTTATTTATTAAACGATATGAATAATATATACGTATATATACATAATTATATATATATATATATATTATATATATATATATATATTAAATCCGACGACATTTGCTTCCCAAAGACTTTCCACATTGCTACACTTCCCTCGTATCATGGCCATTTTGAAGGTTGACTGGCTCTTGTAACTTTTAAGTTGATTGGCTCTTGTTAATTTTAGCTTTATAGTTAAAAGTCACTGGAGTAGCCTTATACTATAATGCATTTACTGCTTATTAGGCATCAAGATTAAGCATGTGTAAAATTCACTTAAGGAAGCTTTCCTCTAAAGGTTCATTATTATTATTTTTGCCTTCTTTGCGTCGGTCATTATGGGTAAGAATTCCATAAGATCACAAGTAACAGTATATACACATGGTGGTATGACCACACACACACACACACACACGATGTTGTGAACAGTATTTTGTGTGTGTGGATGTGTGTATGCATGTGTTCGCGAGCAGGAGTAAATGCAAGCTGACGGAATTGCTACATATCATCAATGGAAGAATGGCCGCGTGAAATCATATTAAATTTAGTCCCGTTTTCAATATACTTCAAATATCCTTGGAAGATATCACCCAGAATAGTAATGACTGTGCAGAGGACCTTAGTGACGTTCACGGACGGGAAGGGGGAAAATGAGTTTTTATTCATAATGGAAATTCATATATTGGGGGGTGAAAACATTCATAAAAATAAAGATTCTGCTAGGATATGTTTCTCTAAGTGAAGGAAAGCGTCTCCTTCGAATGATATGAAGCTGTGTACAAAGCGGTAATTTCGAGATATTAAAATTGGATTAGAAATGGGATGCTCGGTTTAACACCGTTTTTCCATTTCATCAATCCACTCACAGGAAGCCAAAGAGTTAGATTATTCCTTCAAATCAAGTCAGTCTGTCTCTCAATCACTGCCCACATATATATATAATTATATTATATATATATATAGATCTATATATATATATATATATTATATATATTATAAATATATATATATTTGTGTGTATACATATACATATACATGCACATATATGTATGTATGTATGTAATAAAAGGACCAATATCATTCATTAACCGCCCTCCCCCCCCCCCCCCCCCCCCCCCCCCCTCTCTCTCTCTCTCAAGAAAGACAAAATCTGCAACCTTTTGAAAAGAGGGAATTGCAGATTTGGAGAAAGATGTTACTACAAACCCATCCTAAGGTATGTCAAAACTATGAAATATATGGTAAATGTGCATACTTAGATGGCTATGGGGATGATTGCAGAGATCTGCATCCAAAATATGTAAAAACCTAAAAGAAGGAAAAGGATGTAAGTTCGACAAAAAATGCAAATATATGCACCCTGTAGCCATGAATCATAATCAAATAAATAACCAACCAAGTAATAATAAAATCCAAAATAAGAAAGAAACAAATAAAGAGAGAAATCAAGAATATCAGGTAAAAGAGAAAAGCCAAACCACCAATGAGATATGCAGAGGTGTCAGCAAAAAAATTTCAAAGCATCAGCTCCGAAATTCTACTCAAGAGATAATAACTGTATTTATTATGCAAGAGGATATTGCAGAAACGGAGAAAATTGCAGATTCAGACACAAAAATGAATAATTATGATGAAGGAAAGATCAAATATTATGGAAAAGTTGGATTTTTTAATGTCAGAATTTCTGGAAATGAAAAAAAGAACAACATACCAGAACAGGAAAGAGACATGGGAAAATCCTTATTACTACCAATATTAAATGAGGGAGAAACACGCAAACCATCATAGTGATGAATGCGCAGGGTTTAGTTACGAGTAACTCAAAAAGAAAAATAGAGTACTTAGAAGAACTAACCCAAAATGAAAAGAAAATAGATATAATGAATATAAGTGAAACCTGGTATTCCCAAGAGACTGGGAATGATGATCAAATAAAAGGGTTCCAAACTTATAGATCAGATAGAAAAAATAGGAATCAAGGGGGAACCGCAATATATGGGAAAGACAAAAAACAAGAAAATATATGAGAAATATAGTAACTCAGAATGTGAACTAATAGCGGTAGAATTTGAATCTGAAAAATTGATGAACATAGTATATATAGACCTCCTAATACTAAAGAGTTTGACTTAATAATTGAAAAATTGATGATATATGTAGAAATCACAAGGACTGGAACTATTCTCCTATCTGGTGACTTCAACTTTCCTTTCGTAGAATGGAAAGAACGAATAGGAGACTGTGGTTGTACTTATACATATAAAAAAGAGAGTAATAGTAGTGCAGAAGATAAGAGGCAATTTGAAAAGCTATTAGATATGCTACTAGAATACAACATTCAACAAATAAATCACCTGCCAACAAGAAAGGAAAATACTTTAGACCTAGTATTTGTGAACGAGATGAATTATGTTAAAGAAATAATAGTTTATAATGCGAGTATTTCAGATCATAATGTCATAGAATTACAGTTCATTCCAAAGCAAGTGAAAATAGAGATAAGCAAGAAATGAAAAGTGGGAAGGATATGGAAAATACAACTTCTACAGTAAAAATATAAAATGGTCCAGAAATTAATGAAGAATTAAACAAAGATTGGGATAACATTCGTAAGTGATGACATAAGGGTAAATACGGAGATATTATATAAAATATTGGAGAAAATAGTGGATATATATATACCGAAGAAGAAAAGTAAACATCATTCATGCATACCAAGAGACAGAAGGATCTTGTTCCAGAAAATCAGAAAGTGGAAAAAAGGTCTTGCAAAAGAAAAAAATGCATGGAAAGTTATAGAACTAAAAAGTAAGATAGAAAATGCAGAACAAAAGATTATACAATCAAAAGAAAATGAAAAACGGGACTTGGAAGAAAAAACCCTATTAAATATCAAGCAAAACCCAAACTATATACTCATATGCGAAGAAGATGAATAAAAGAAGAATAGAAATATGGCCCTCTGAGAATTGAAGGGAGATTAACGAATGAAAAAAAGGAAATTTGCAACATACTGGCAGGACGATATAAGAGAGAATTCACCCCTAGAATAGATAATGAAGATAATGATATAGAAGTAAGGGACGAAAATAGTGAATATTTAGCTGACATAGAAATTAATGAAGCTGATATTGTGCAGGCAACTAATGAAATTAAAAATGGAGCTGCTGCAGGGCCGGATGGAGTCCCTGCTATTTTGTTAAAGAAAGTAGTTCATTCTATCGCAAAACCACTTGCAATATTATTAAGACAAAGTGTAGATACAGGCAAGATTTATGATGAGCACAAATTAGCATATATCACCCCTACTTTCAAAAGTGGATCAAGACTAGAGGCAAGTAAATTAATTTAGGCCTAGTGAGTCTAACATCACATATTATGAAAGTGTATGAAAGGGTAATGAAGAAAAATATTATGAAACATTTAATAAAAAATAATTTGTTTAATATAGGACAACACGGTTTCGTACCCGGAAAAAGTACACAAACCCAACTGTTAGTCCACCGTGAGAACATATTCAAAAATATGAAAAGCGGAAATGAAACAGATGTGGTTTATCTAGACTTTGCAAAAGCTTTTGACAAAGTAGACCATAATATATTAGCAAAGAAAATTAGAAAACACAATATCGAAGATAAAGTAGGAAGATGGTTAAAAGAATTTTTACACAACAGAAAACAGATAGTTATTGCAAACGATGAGAAATCGGATGAAACCAAGGTAATATCCGGTGTGCCACAAGGTACGGTGCTAGCTGCAATATTGTTTGTTATTATGATTGAAGACATAGACAGTAATGTTAAGGATTC
>NC_087203.1:82179903-82217403 GCF_015104395.2 Macrobrachium nipponense | reverse complement strand
CGTCTTTGCTGGATGGTCAGATTCCAGAAGTCCACATTAGACCTTTTTTTAACACTTTACCATACAGGGCCCATGTCTCCTTGGGCGTTTATACAATTTAAACTAATTAGAAGGCAGCAAGTGCATTTTATAGACATAACTAAGTATTTTGTTACCGATAATAGCCAATCCTAACGTAAATACAATCACATTTACAGAGCAGAGGGCTTCGCCCTTGATTCCTGTTACCAGTCAGAGTAGCCGGGGTGTTCCACTGATTTGTACTCAACCTTCTGGAGAAGTAATGACATTAGATGATGAGGAATTATATTAATATGCCAAAAAATGTGTTACTTCCCCATCAGACGAGTAATTATATTAGCATACCAAAAAATGCGTTACATCCCCATCAGATCCTTTTCATTATTCATTTCAGGTGAAGAAAAAGGGTAAAAAGCTAGTTACTCAAATACGAACTGGTGACACGTTGGAAATGAGTTCAGACACTTTATGAATTACATGCTTAATCAAAGAAAGTCTAGAAGAAATATATTAGTGAATTAGTTGAAAGTCGGAAAGACATTGATGTAAATTAAGATAAAAGAGAGGGTAAGTAGGTTGTGGGAAAATTGATAGAGAGACAGATATGGGTTGATTCGAAAATTGAAAAGAGCTGGGGTATGGTATTTGTTGAAGAAAAGTCACTTAGAGGTAGAGCAGATAGGCATGAGCAACAATTTTGAACAAATGTGCTAGGTTCGACGATGGTTTAACTGACGTTATTTTATTGACATGGATTTAATTAATGAAGTCTAATGAAGGATTCTGAGACTGACAGATAAGGAATAGAAAAATTATTGCCAAATGTTTACGGGCATAAGTTTGAGTGATGTATTGAAAGTTTAAAAAAAAACCACTAGCATAACGAATGTACTTCAAGGAGTGGAATAAACGTGGAACAGTAAAGTTTTTTGTAAGAACATAAGTACCTAGTATCTCTGTATAGTAAAAGCAATGTGAATACATTTATTTTCCCTATGCTATAATGATTGTTTACGGGTAAAGAACGTGACGTCTATAGTTGCCGTCAACCAGCCCTGGGCCAGTCTCTCATACTGCTGGCCCCTGTATAGATCAGGACTCATTATTAAGAATGAAGTACCATGGTCCGAGCTTCGGGACGGTACGTAACATCCAGAGGGTTGGGACTTTCCCTCTCGACAGTAAAGATGTGTGGTCAAGATCAGGCTTTTCTTTATCGAGAATGGAGGGCAATAAAGAGATGAAATTAATCTTGTAGATGTGTAGTACGATTCTAAAGAGCTTTTAAATGCGTAAAGAAAATTAGCAGATGTGCGAAGTCAGTCAAGCCAAAAACTTAATAAACCCGAAATTTTAGGATAGTCATTGTGGTTATTTTATCATTATCATTAGTAATATTCAAACCAATATTCACACTCATTCTAAGCAATGCAAAAAGGACATAATACCACTGAATAGACATTAAATATCCGCGAAAAGAAGCCCAAATAAGTAAAGTGAAATTCGAGCAAGTTTAATTTCAACGGATGAATGAAGTAACATGATTAATAAACAACGTAATCAAAGTTTGCATAAGTACACAGTATTTTAGACTTAGTCTGTAAAAAAATAAACTAATACAGCGCTTTCAGCAACCACAGTTGATGCTGTTGTTGTATTATGAAAAGGTGAACGAGGTTACAATACATTTCGCCGTGTCTGTCTGACCACAATATGTCAAAACGTTTTCAGTGAATTCCATAAACTATTGAATAGGGGCTGTCTATAGGCAAAAGCTTTGTAGATTTTTAGGAGAATCGGGTTCTGGAACTATGAACTGTCTCGCTTCGTTCTAGTTTTTAAAAGTAAACTTGTAACACTTCGTTAGCTCTGCTTACACCACGTATCTGTAATAAACTGTTCAGGTACTGCTGTCCTCTTGAGAGGCTGCGCAATTCAGAATAGCCAAATCTCCTTTCTCCCCATAAGCTGCTCTCACATCTCTTTCGAAATCGATTCACTTGTTGCTGATCACAATGCTCAGCTTGGGTATGATTTTCATACTAATCAATTCATAACTTTTTGTGCAATCCTGCAGGTAAGCACACAGTCAACTCGAATCGAATGTTTAACTTCCTTACAACAACGTCTTTGGTAGGGATAATTAAGAGGTCGGAGCATTCCGTCTTCTGTTGCCACAATGAGTGACATGCCTCATCGTCGGTCTTTATGATTCCCTCATTTTAAGATATCCTTAATTTACTAGAGTATCTGCTGCTGAATTGTCTCGGGCGATACGTTTAGTTTCCCTCAGGTTGGGTGGGGACCTATAGCCACTTATTCTCACAACTTAGTCTGCACAGCGACATTCCACCGTCCCGAGTTTTAATACCTTGTTTGACGGTACATTCAGCCATTCCTTCCATTGCTTATTTCTTGATTTCTCCCCTATATATTTATTCTTATTTCTTATTTTTATAAATTATGATCTGTAATCAGTTGTACTTATTCTGTCCTTATTTGTAGAGCAAATATTAAAAAGAAAAGGATGATTTTTTTTGTTCATAAATCGTTGCTTCTTAAAGATTCTCTCTCTCTCTCTCTCTCTCTCTCTCTCTCAGTACCTTTTTCATTTTGTATTGGAACAAGTTTTTTTTTCCTCGTACTCAAACAGAAATCCAGCATAGAGAAACTACGTCCCAATACATCTTGGTCTTTCGCATCCCGATTCTCATCTTAAATTAAGACATCGGGAGGCATTCGTTGTATGTTCAGTAGCAAAAGCAGTACATTTTTAACCGCACGTTGCATTATTCAAGTATTTCAATATTGATCTAGGAACAATAGAAAACCCTAAAATATTCAACGCACGTTCGGATTTCCATTGTCCTAGATTCCAGCATGTCTAGCTTGTTTTGGTGAATTAAGTATTATAACAATGAAAATTTCACGGGGTTACAATGGTATTGCTACTTCCAATCTTGGCTGGCGGGGCATGGCATATGTGTTTTCTTAGAGTTTGATTTTGTTTAGAATTGCAGGGCCGTCCCTCGATTATAAAGGGTCGAGTTTACGGGACAAAATACGTTAGCAACTAATAATCTTTTTCAAGGTTATGATATTACAAAATTATTTATTGATAAACCCTGAATAAAAATAACCATTTTAAAACTATTGTATCTCGGCATTGTTCCAAGTACTTTAGAAATTAGATGGAAGTTGTGTGTTCACTCGTCTCTTTATTTGCTATTTGCTATTCATCTCAGATTAATGAGAGTTTTTCAGTGAATTCTGAGAAACGATGGGCTTTGGATAAAAAATGGTGTAGATTTTGAGATGGATCCGTATTTTCATCTCGATTTTTTTTTCTCTTTTTTTTATCTCGGGAATATTGTATGAAACGCCCGGTTTTTTCACAGATTTTGCTCATTCCTACACGAAATATGCGGAATTTTGACAATAAATGATCCACGCTTGTTCCATGATCAGCTTTCGACTATTAAGTTGTTTTGCAGATCCAGTCAGTTACGAAGTATGTCATTGACGGGAATATGTACTCTTCCGGGACCATTTACTCAAATTTGATATTATTTGGTTAGGTATTTGGAAACAAAGAATATTCTCCCTTTTATTGAAATTGAAACCAAGTGAAATTGTTTGCTGCGGATGTCGACTTCAGAATAGAGTATAATAGTATCCTTTAAAATCTGAGATTTTTATTGTTATTATTATTAAAACAATCAGATCACAGAGTAATAGTTATAGACTCTTATGGCTGGTCGTAAAGATATTTTTTCTCAAGGTGATCATTGGAACAATGGAAAGTTAAAGAAGTTAGGCTGCAGATAACGGATGGAAATAAGAGACTGAAAGCAGTGCAACTGGAGTTGAAGGGGATCAGCATAGAACTTTATTCATACAATCATGTATGTGTGTAAGGTACCTCCGTTACATCTTGTCTTTGTTACATTTTCTCATATGTAGCTTTATTCTCCCGGTTTTGTCATTCAGTCGCACAATCCATTTATTAACTAATGTTGTTTGATCTCGCATTCAAACACCTGATTGCAAAACTCCCACAACTATTCAAAGCTCGCATTTCTCTCTCTCTCTCTCTCTCTCTCTCTCTCTCTCTCTCTCTCTCCACTGTGTGGGCTTCATTAATCACCTGGCCTGTGTATTTGACCATTAGTCTCTACGCCAAGATTAATCACACCTTTATGGACTTTTGGGGGTCCCAAAAGGAAGAAGGTGGTGGAGATGGGGAAAAAACTCTCTCTAAACATGGCCAAAAAGTCACAGTTCCGACCTGTTGATGGTACGTTTATCAAAGGGCAGCTCCCACGTGAATGCTGCTTTTGAATAGTGTGGAAATATTTGGTTTTTCATTATTATTATTATTATTATTATTATTATCATTTCCTCTACTCTTGTGTATATTTATGTACATATATATATATATATATATATATATATATATATATATATATATATATATATATATATATATATATATATATATAAACACGTTTACACATATGCTAATTCACAGCGAGCGTGCGCACGCGCACACACACACACACACACATATATATAATATATATATATATATATATATATATATATATATATATATATATATATATATACACACACACACACAAAAGCATATGCTGCTCTCGTCTCTATGGCCTCTTAACATAGAGATCAGATTACAATCCACTTGGGGGTAGGGACCCATGCCCGACATTATAGAGAGTGGTAGTATGATCGCAGTTTTGAGAGCGGAGTCACTTTAGGTAGACGAATCAGATCAGTCATGTGGGTATGTTAGTGGTCACTTTATATACCATTGTTCCGAGAACACTATTCCTGTGCTCTCCTGTTGGTTTAATTGCCCTCATTCCTCCAATTCTCTCTTTCAATTTTCCCTAATCACTGGTAATTATCTGTCCTCTTTGGAGCATCCACTTGTTCAGATAGTTCTCAAGAGGGATAACTTTTATCCCACTTTTCTTTTACACTTTTTTTGGATTCCGTTAGGCAAAAGGATTCACTACACGTATACATATATATATTATGTATGTATATTAATTTTATTACGCTTAATTAAATGGGATTGTTTAGATTCCAGACTGGAAAAATATAGATTTTATATACAACAACAAGAACAAAACGTAGAGGGTCATCGTAGAGAACGCCCTTATCAGCTCTATGGAAAAACTATTGAAGGCAACGCTGGAAATGATTTTGAGGATTTGATCATCTGTGATGTCATTTATCAGGATTTTAAAAAAAGCATAATAAGCGAAAAGATTGACAGCAAGAGGATAATTCCGAACGAAGGTTTAAGCGTACAGACACGGAGATCAAGAGGACTGGAGCGCAAGGAATGAGATCACCGGGGAGGCCACCCCACCCCAGGGATTAGAAATATTTAGAAACAGCAGATGTTGGGTGGGATACATACATAAATACCGAGTGCGAGTGTAGTGGATATCGCCTCAGTGCATCGGTACCTGAGGATGAGTATGTACGTCTTCGAAAGGTACTTTGTAGATTAAAGAATCTGGTAACTAAACCATTCCGTCTTATTGAAGCCTAACACGAGTTGTATATATATATATATATATATAATATATATATACTATATTATATTATATAATATATGATATTATATATAATAAAAGGAGCCAATAAAAACACCAAAATATAGAGAGAAAAGTACTATATTTCAGAGACTGCTGTCTCTCTCTTCAGGTAGATGACTGAGAAAGTTTACAGAAAAGGTGGCATTTATACCAAGAGGTCCATCCACAGGCAAGCCAATTTAGGTCACCCCCGCTGATAATCTTCCTTTAATCTTCTTAAGCGTTGGTTGAATGAAAACCTTGTCGATCGTATCTGAAATCCATGCTCCTTTTGAGATGTTCATTACCTGCCTCTCTTTTATTAAGGCCGATTCCATCATTTGACTCTTGTACCGGCAGTTGCTGCTATAAATTACACGTGACAAATTTCACGTTTATTCTATGGTTATGTTCATTTATCTGGTTGAAAATAGCTGAGTTCTGTTGTCCATACCTAACTGACCGTTTGTGTTGTATTAATCTCTGGGGAAGTGATTTACCTGTAAATCTGATGTAAGATTGGTCACAGTCCTGGCATGGGATTTGGTAAACCCCAGTGTCCTTGGGAGATGTCTTTTGTTGGACGTTAATCGGAGATTTGGCTAAGGTGTTTGGGTAAGTAAATCCAAAGGGGTTAGATTTTCCGAGGGTATGAGTCACTTCTTAATCGTGTCCGGGAGTGGAATTTTTATTTTATTGTTGGGTGTATCTCTGGTCTTGTCTTTAGGGGT
The DNA here is from genome assembly GCF_015104395.2 of Macrobrachium nipponense. Lineage (NCBI taxonomy): Eukaryota > Metazoa > Arthropoda > Malacostraca > Decapoda > Palaemonidae > Macrobrachium > Macrobrachium nipponense. Next base: position 82,211,042 of record NC_087203.1, on the reverse strand, counting down.
CAGTAGAAAATTACGTTTGCTTTGTGAATTGCTCTCTCAATTATATGGTCAGGATACTTTAAAGACGAAAGTTGCTTGCAAATTAGTTCAAATTCTTTTTCCAGGAAATCTGGGGAACAAATTCGTAAGGCTCTTAAGAACAGGTTGCTGGCTACACCTATTTTGATAGCAATGTCGTGATAGCTAAAGTAGTGAATGTATGAAAGTGAAAACGTTGGTTTTCCGTACATGGTAAATTTGTATTCTGTCGTGTCTCTGATTATTAAAACATCAAGTAAAGGAATTTTTTTTGTTTCTCATTCACTTTATATATAATATATATATATATATATATATATATATATATATATATATATATATATATATATATATATATATATATATATATATTACACACACATACTCATAAGCAATAAAATACATTGCGAACATTAGTAATACACACATTGGAATAATTCAATATGACAACAGCTGGTTAGGAAGTAGAATCACATAAAAATAACTTAGAAATAAAATCAGCTTAGAATCAAACTATCTAACCTTCTTTCGTATAGGTGGATTATTTTAAAATATTAATGAACTCCTTTGATTTTGGTTTGTCTGTGAATATTGTCCATTTTTAAAGGCCTGTCCACACGAGCGGGCCTGATCGGCGTGCTCTGGGGTTGACGGGGAAATTCTAGCGGGCTTACCCGTGAATGTTGTCCACACGGGTGAGGCGATGGAGAGGTGGGCGTGCCCGACGATGCCAGTAGTGTTTTCAGTGCGGTACGATAAACATGGTGCCTACCACCAAGAAGATATTGTGTAGCATGATAATTGCTTTGTGTGTGATGAAAAAGAAGAGAATATGGTGCAAAGAATGGCTCGGTAAAAGAAACGCATATGGTTAACGTACGTCTGCAAGGGTCGAAGCTCAAGCCATCGGGCACCACCATGGTGATTTTGCTACAAGACCCATCGGGCAATTTGACGGTTTGCCCGTCAAGTGTGCCTGTTAGAGGGGAGGTCCGCCAATCAGGCCCGGTCGTGTGGACAGGCCTTAAGAGATTTTATTTTGCATTTGGTTTTAAGTAATCTTATCTCTTATAGAGCTGTCATATTGAATTTTTACATAGTATTTTAGATGTGTGATTCATGTGTTATTCTTCTGTTTGGAATATATTTTTTATCTTTGAAAATGTGACTTCAGATGTGGCTATAATGTCTGGATTAATAATAAATTCTTAAGGGTCATAATGCCTTTCCCTGCTGTTTCCTTCGTGATGTTTATGCTGAGCTCCAACGTATATGTAAATTATACATTATGCATATACTACACATGTATATAGGTAATATATTATATATATATATATATATATATATATATATATATATATAATATATAATATATATATATATATATATAAAGATATATATCAGATGAGGGAAAATAAACAACGGAGTATCCGCGAGATCTTTCGACGTTCAAACGTCCTTTACTTAGCAGATGAACTGACTTACATGAGGAAATGACAATACAAGAAGGGTCGTATAACTGACAGATAGGGATTATAAAGAGATTAGTACCTAGAATCCGACACACCTGGAAGATGAGTAACCTTCCCAACCAAGCATAAACAATGGGTACAATTAAAAGTTTAAGACAATCATCTCAGACACAAGGACAAGACAATTAAAGGATTATAGGTGACAGCTATTCAGAAGTTTGGTAAACCAAAAACATATTCCCAATACATATTCACGATACATATTAAACATACATTACAATGAAGATATCTCTTAAGGCAACTAATTTTTATTTAAGTCTGTAATTATATCTTTGAGGTCATTCTTAAACATGTTACAGATTCAAGGGTCTAAATGAAACAGGCTACGACTAATATTGAAATTACAATGAGAAGTAAGTTGTATTAAAGCAGATTCTAAAAGATTTTGTGATAAAACATCTTTTGACCTTGCAATTACTGAACTACCAATCCAATTTATTCGGTGGTTGTTTTCACTTAAATGAATGAATATTGCATTAGATGTTTGTCCAGTTTTTACAGAATATTTATGCTGGCTTACCTTACTTCTAAGCCCTTGCTCAACTGTCCGAGATAAAATGAGGAACAATCCATACATGGAATTTTATATATTATGTTGTTGCTTTCTCTGAGGCCATTTTTTATTAACATTCCTTTCAGTGTGTTATTATAGGAAAAAACAAGGTTGACCTTAAAGGCTTTTAACAATGATTTAATGGTTTCAAATCCATTAAAATAAGGCAAACTGAGAATATTCTTAGAATTTTCTTTCCCCTTGTTACTTACACTATAAAACTTTTTGTGGGCTTTATTATAACAAACATCTAATATATGTGAAGGATAGCATAAATCTTTCCCTATTTTTCTTATGTATTCAATCTCTTGATCCAAATATTGGGGACTGACAATGCGCAATGCTCGTAAAAACATGGAAGAAAAAATTTATACTTTTATGTTAAGATGGTGGCCTGAATAGAAATGAACATATGTTAAGTTGTTGGTCGGTTTCCTACAAAAACTGAATTTACATTGAAGTGGTTCTCTATATGTATTGTTATTTCCTCATGTAAGTCAGTTCATCTGCTAAGTAAAGGACGTTTGAACATTGAAAGATCTTGCGGATACTGTGTTGTTTATTTTCCCTCGTGGCTTATATCTTTATTTATGGATTTATCACATTCTTAACTTTCGTGATTCAGTTATACATATATATATATATATATATATATATATATATATATTATATATATCTATATATATATATATATAATATATAATATATATTGTCACCTCTACGATGGAATATCTCAGGTCTTAAGAGAATTTTTTGCGTACCTTAGTTTAGTATCTTACCAACGAACCATTATTACTCAAATGGTGAGAAAGAAAACACTGCTCACATATTTATCTATAATATAACACCAATAATCCAACAATTACGTAAACTAGATATCAAAACACTAACACGAACATTAATTAAATATTCCCCAATATAGTTACAACTTACGGTACTGAATAGCAAGTAAGAACAATATAACAATCACAACTGTCACTGTTAGCAGTTGGAAGTATACTCCTACTTCATCTCGATAGTTAAGGTTCGAAGAAAGGTTTGAAACTACAAAACCAAGGAGCACAGAGTGGAAGTAGGTTGCGCGGTCAAGAGATGGCGCTGAAGCTAAAGAGAAATACTCAAATAGGGAAAAGGTACACATTGTTGAAAATAAAATATATACAATATATATATGTACAAAGAGGGAGTGGCAATTCATCATAGACCCCCCCGCTAAGATGGGCCCACTATAGTGGGACCAGATGGTTGTGGTGTTAAAGGCGGTGGAAGCCACGACAGCATGTCAGCGATGAGATTGTTGGCACCTCCAATCGACTGAAGTTCTAGATTGAAGGCCGACAAGATATAGGACCAACGAAGTAGTTTGTTGTTTCGAAGGCGAGAACGTTCGAGGGAGATGAGTGGTCGATGGTCGGCATATACTACTACTCTGTGGTGTCCTTCCAAGTAGGGTTGAGAGTGATGTAGTAGCGAAGCGACGACGGCATAAAGTTCCTTCTAGACAGTGGCCCACCTGGTTTGGGCTCCTTGGAAGAAGCGAGAGTGGTAAGTGATGGGAAGATGATGATTAAGTGGTGGTGGCGTTTGTGTGGTACTGACTGAGTAAGACTGTAGCAACACAGCCCCATAACCTGTACTGCTGGCATCAATCTGCATGAAAAATTCTTTATTAAAATCAGGAGCTCTTAAGAGGGGTTTAGAAACCAAGATGCTCTTCAGTTGCTTTTAAATGTGTTCTTTGGTCCAGTCAAACTTTACCTTAGGGGAAGTAAGAGCATTGAGGGGAGCAGTAATAATAGCAAAGTTCTTAATGAATTTAGCATAGTAAGAAACCATTCCTAAAAAAGACTAAGTTGCTGTCTGGTGGCAGGAATAGGAATGTTCTAGATATTGTCTATACGTGTGTGGACAATTCCCAGGCGGACAATTTCCATGTGGACAACTTCCATGCGGACAATTGCTAGTATGGACAATTCCCAGGCTGACAATTGCCATCCGGACAATTGCCATTGTTTCGAAAAATTTGTTCCTTTCTAAATTAGTTGTTTTGGAAACTACCCGAAATTACTTGTTTTCGAAAATATCCAAAATTAGTTGTTTGGGAAAGTATTAGAAATTAGTTGTTTTGGAAAATTACTCCTTTAGATGATATTCAGCTTGGTGAATTGAAGGAAAGTTCATAGCCAATACTTTATTACTATAGGGGTTCCCTCTGTTGTTTTACTAACTTCAAGAGACTTGGATAGCGAACATTTCTTTCATTTTCTACACCCCTTAGAAATGGCTTCAACTATTAAGAGTGAACGTGGCAACGATATTTTAGTGGATGATCTTCAGTACATGTATCATCGAAATGGATACAATAGTGACAAATCCGTAATTTACTGGGAGTGTACACAGAGGAAACAAAAATCGTGTAAAGCTAGAGTACAGACAAAATCAAAAGAAGAAAACTACGAGTTGATAAAGACCTGCAACGAACATAATCATGCAGCCTCTAAAGTACAGTTGAAGCAAAAAGTGCTGTTGCAAAGCTAAAGGAAGATGTCTCCTCGAAAAATTTATCTACAAGATCGTTAGTTTCAAGCTGCTTGTCGCCGTTGGATGCTTGCACACGAGCTGAAGTACAAAACGTCCAGCATCTAAGTAGAAATATTCGTCGATGGAGGCAGCAGAACTTCAGTGCTCAAGCAATCCCTCAGAACTTCAGTGCTCAAGCAATCCCTACGGAAAGGTCAGGGTTTTGCCTTCCAACAGAATTTCAACATCTTTCATCAGGGGAAAAGTTTCTACAGTATGATTCAGGAGCCGATGACCATAATCGCATTCTGATATTTGCTACTGAAGTAGGGTTTGAACATTTAAGGAGGTACAGAAACTGGGCTGTTGATGGCACCTTTAAGGTGTCACCAGCAATTTTCTATCAACTTTTTACCATCCATGTCCAAGTAGAGAAGTGTAGTTTTCCTCGTATTTATGCCCTTCTTCCAAACAAAACAGAGGAAACTTATAAAATGCTTTACAAAAAAATTCAAGAATTGCTGCAACAAAATCCATTAACTATAACGAGTGACTTTGAAAAAGAATCATTTAACGCAATTAAATGTACTTTTCCTGACACTGATGTGAGTGGATTTTTCTTCCACTTTTTAAACTAAATGTGATGTTTATAAATAAAAGTTTTTTGGAACATTTATTTTGATACTGCTTTACCTTTGTTATTTTCCTTTTATAAACTATAAGTGATTTAGTAAATGAAAAGTAATGGTGAAAAAACCAACCAGACAACAATTAAACTGTTATTCTGAAAAAACAAAAAATAAAAATAGCCAAAGAAAAAAAATAACTTATTCTGAAAGAAACAGCGAGAAAATCCTAAAAGAAATGGCCAGAAAATCAATAACTTTTTTTCTTCATTTTAACCAATATATTTTCGAACCAATGGCAATTGTCCGGATGGCAAATGTCAGCCTGGCAACTGTCCGCATGGAAATTGTCCGCCTGGGAATTGACCTAGAACCTTGTCTATATTAGCCTCTTTAGGTATAATTTCTCCACTACCAATGCAATGGCCTAGGTAAACTATTTAGCCTGACCAAAAGAACTTTTAGCAAGGTTGATTGTCAGCCCGACTTTTTGCAGGCATTGAAAGAGTTTTTCCAAGGTATGAAGATGTTCCTCCCATGGTCTGCTGGCAATCACAAGGTTGTCGAGATATGCAAAGACATCTTTAAGACCTCTAGTTATCTCTGCCATCATGCGCTGGAACGTTGCAGGTGCACTACTGAGTCCAAAGGGCATTACTAAGTAAGAAAAGCGACCAAAAGGCATTGTGAATGAAGAGATTTTCTTTGCTTTATCAGTCAGTGGTACCTGATAATATCCTTTTAGTAAATCGATTTGGGTTAAGAATTTGGTATTACCAATATTATCTAGAATGTCATTAACCCTAGGAAGTGGATAGAAATCTTTAACAGTCACTTTTTAATTTCCTATAATCAGTGCAAAGTCTGAATTGCCCATTAGATTTGGGGACCAATATACATGGTGAAGCCCAAGGCGATGTACTGGGTTCTGTTAAATTATTGTCTAATAAATACTGAACTTCTCTTTTCAATGTTTCTAGTTTAACTCCTGTGGCTCTATAGAAAGGTTGACGGATTGGAGTGGTATTTGGTTTAAGCAATATGTCATGGTGGACAGTAGAGCTACACTTAGGAGTATCAGTACTAATGTATGGAAACTTTAGTAAGTATTGTCAGTGCTTGTTTTTGAGGTACATTTAGGTGAAAAAGATAAGCATCTAAAGATTTCAAAATTTCACTATTAGAAAAATCCTTAAATGATAAAATTTTTGAGATTGGTTTCATCACCATCAGAAGATTCATCATCTAATGTCAGGTTAGGTACCTTTGTTGCCTCTGTATTAGCTTTGGTTATCACTAAAGCAATATTAGGACTCACCGTTTTGAGTGGAGTGATATAGGGTTTAAGGAGGTTTACATGAACTAATTGAGTTGGTCGTTTTCCGTCTGAAGTGCTGATTATGTAGTTTACTTTTGAGGTCCTATGAAGGATCTTGTAAGGTCCATCATATTTTTCTCGTAAGGGAGCTCCAGGAATAGGATGATACACTAAAACTTGGTCGTCAGTTTTGAACTCTCTCACTTTTGCCTTCTTATTGTATATGTGTTGCATCTTCTGCTGGGAAGAAACTAAATTAGTAGCAGCAATATCATAAATGTAAGTAAATTTCTTTTTTAAATATTTTAAATACTGGTAAATATTCGTAGTTTCTTCTGGCTTCCTCTGCAAAATATTCTCCTTTACCGAACTTAATATAGTTCTTGGTTTTCGACCGAACATGAGCTCAAATGGAGATACCCCTGTGGAATCATGAGGTGTACATCTAAGTACATACATGAGAAGATCGAGGTCATCATCCCAGTGCTGTGATGTTTCACTGATATACTTCCATAACAAACAAACTTTTTTATAGGTCCTTTGGTGGAAATTCTTTATTTTCCAAAGGCACCCATTAAGTCTGCGGTGATAAGCAGAAGAGTAAACATTATGGATATTAAATTGATACATAGCTTGCTTGAAAAGATTGCTAGTAAAATTGGTACCTTGATCGCACTGTAGTTCTCTTGGGAAACCTAATAAGGTGAAGGTTTTCAACAATTGTCCATCAATGGTTTTAGCACAGATTTTTTTAATGGTTCCGGAAGGCTAAGGGATACCTAGTGGTAGGGCAAAGGACAGTCAAAATGTATTCATTACCCTTGCGAGTCTTTGGCAAGGGGCCCAACACAATCAATAATTACCTTATCAAATGGTGACTTAGGTACTGGAATGCTTTGAAGCGGTGCTGGAGATATTTTCTCATTAGGCTTACCAGTGATCTGACAGTGGTGACAGGAAGCAATGAACTCCTTTATGTCCTTTCTCATTTCTGGCCAATATTATTCATTCCAGGATGAGATTCTGTAGAATGAGCGAGGTCAAGCAAGGGTTTCCTTAAGGGCTCTGGAAAAACAACCTGAAAACAGTCATGCCACAAATTAGATGTTGGAGCTTTGGGAGACTTGTAATGGCGAAACAAAATATTTTTCTCCACATAAAAGTATGAAGTTTTAGGGTTGTCGGTAGAATCCACTACTTTATCCCAGAGTGTTTTCAAACTTGAATCCTTCTGTTGGAGTACAGCAAACTGGTCCTTATTTATATCAACTAAATCCAGAGCTTCTGTTATTCTGTCATTCTTCACCTTGGGAGGAGTATTAGTGCTGGGCGTTTTACTAGAAGTTCTAGTGATTACCTGGGCTATTTTACCTGGCTTATTGGAGAGCTCATCTTCGATTACTACCTCAGGTGTTGTTACAATCAATTTAGGTTCAAGTACAGAGGATCCTGCAAGATCATTTCCAATAATCTGAATAGGATAACAAGGTAATGGTTTATCTAAGACAGCAACCTTTTCCTTACCTGTAAAATAAGGGCAAGCAATATCTACCTCAGCCTCGGGTAGAAGAGTAGTTGTGTTTAGGTCACTTACTGCTATATACTCTTCTGTGTATTTTAAGTTTTTTTGACTGGCAGCCGAAATTATTGTCTGGAATGAAGCAGTGTCTCTCAGAGTTGTGACAGATGAATCATTAAGTGAAGCCTCACACATGAATTCATTAAATGGTTCCAGATCCTGTGAAGGAACAAAAACATGACATGTTACTGCAACTTTAGTTTTCTTGGACTTACCATCAGTGTTTACTTCTGACCTCTGGCATTTTGGACTGGGACAATTTTCTATGGAGTGTCCATCTTTCTTACAATAAACACAACTAACCTGTTGAGACTTAAGTGATGAGACAGTCTTTGAAGGATCTTTACTATTCTTGAATTAGATAATAGTCGTCAGATAAGCTAGCTGCTTTTAGTACTTCAGTTTCACCTTTAAAATGTACATAAGTGGCGATATTAGAGGGAACTTGATGAGACAGTCTTTGAAGGATCTTTACTATTCTTGAATTAGATAATAGTCATCAGATAAGCTAGCTGCTTTTAGTACTTCAGTTTCACCTTTAAAATGTACATAAGTGGCGATATTAGAGGGAACTTTACGCAAAAATTCTTCCAACAAAATCAGATTTTTAAGGGAGTCTAAATCAGTAACACCAGCTCTCTCCAACCATTTATTAAACTGTCTTATCTTTATGTTACAGAATTCTACAGACGTCTGAGATTCGGGAACTAATCTCCTGGCTTTAGTCACATCGAATGCTGTGGGAAGTTTTCCTTCATCATCTTTAGCCTTAAGACTAATAAAAGCTGACTTCTCCCGTTTACAGAGTTCCAACTCATTAAGCTTTACCAGTTTCTCAAGTTCCAACTCATTAAGCCTTTTCTGATGTTCAAATTCTTCTTGTCTTCCTTCTTGTTCCGTGAGTCTTCTTTCTTGTTCTCTCTTTTCTTCCACTTCAAAAACTTTCAACTGAAGTTTCAGTTTTTCCACTTCAGGATCGACATTAGCAATGGCACCTGTAAGGCTTCTTAGTTCTTCCACATCTTCGTCGTCCTCTGTTATGAAGTTTTTATTCAGCAAGAACTGAAGGATGTCATAAATGATATGTGCTTTGACATAAGTTATATCTGTAGGGATTTGGCATTTACTCACAACCGTGAGTAGTTCCTGCTTTTTAGCCAAACGCAAGATTAACAATTCCTCTCTAGGATTAGCCAAGATCGAAAGGCATGATTGTTATTGAGATAAGACGGTTTAATATTTAAATCTAAACTTATCCTGAACGTGCTGATTAAGTTACGATATTACCGCTTGCAAACATTATTACACTAAATACAGAATTACCGAATTTGTAGCACAAACCAATTACTTAACTAGGTCGTAAATAATCTGATACTTTGATTGTCGTGTACGAGTTTACATCTGTTTTAACACAAAACGAAGTGTAGGCGAGACTGATAACCGCAATACGAGTGTTCATATTGAACTGATGGGCAGTATGGCTTAAGTTTGTCTAATGATCATTAAGTGATTAGAGTGATAACAAAAACGCGATACCCATAAAGGATTTGACAGGCGAGGATGGCTTTTACGTCGGTGTCCAAGAATAAAAGTAGTTTGGATGGATAACAAAAGCACGATACCCTGAATTAACAGAAGGGATTTCGAAAAATCCAAAGGGTCAAGTAGGCTAATGAATGACGCCCGAGGTAACACAAAACTAGCGTATTTCGGACTATTTGTAGCGAGAGTAACCCTTAATTGCGGCTCGCAATACAGGGCAGGCAAAAAGAAAGCACAAAGAAGGCTGTAGTACCCAGCAGACTAACGATTGTTGACAGCTATTCCTCCATATTACCGATGCCTGAGCGAGCGAGTGAAGAGTATACTTCCACTATAACAACAAAACGTTAACAATGAACGATCGAGGATTAAGAGCAGTGTTACAAAATCTTACGGTTCGTATTTCACTGGTTCTGTGTGCGTTCATAAACCACAGAACCATTCAATTCACTTTTCACGATTCACAATCCCAGTCAGGCCCCCATTTTGTCACCTCTACGACGGAATATCTCAGGTCTTAAGAGAATTTTTTATGTACCTTAGCTTAGTACCTTACCAACGAACCATTATTACTCAACTGGTGACAAAGAAAACACTGCTCACGTATTTATCTATAATATAATACCAATAATCCAACAATTACGTAAACTAGATATCAAAACACCAACACGAACATTAATTAAATATTCCCCAATATAGTACGACTTATGGTACTGAATAGCAAGTAAGAACAATATAACAATCACAACTGTCACTGTTATTAGTTGGAAGTATACTCCTACTGTCACGGGTGAATTTTTCCCCCACCATGACATTAAGATACGAGAATAATAATACTACTACTATGCATATGCACTGTTGTCAGTCTTCTTGCCTGGAGATGGGGGGCGGAGAATGGTACTGTCATAGTTGACACGAAGGGTATGAAGACTACTGATGTTTACACTGCGTTGGAATTAGGGTAGGCCTGTCCTACCTGCTATCACATGATATTCCTTGTGTGTATGGGTCTTATTACTGATGAGGGCAGGTGATGTCTTCCCACTAGGAGGCAATTGAAGTGCTGATTTCCATTTTTAGTGGTAAGGTAGGATGGTATTGAAAAAAATCCTTGGTACTCGGTTCGTTTCTTTATTACTCATTACATCATGCCAAATTTCTCCCAGGCCTAGTCTCCTGAACTTGGTTAATTTACCTAGTCTTCAGAACTCCTGGACTAGATCCCTGGAAATATTCCTTTTATTTAATTTTTTATTTCCAGAAAACAACACAAGTGAGTAGTTTAAAACAACAACAAAAATTACCTCTTTATATTGAGAGACCTCAAAAAATACATCAACTACATACTATGGGAATTGCTTTTCCTTCATAATAGGATAAGTATCAAACATGGAGCAGCCCTGGATTCAATTAATTTACACTACACATTTGATACCCTACTCCACACAGGACTAAATGTTTGTACACAATATATGTCAGTGGATAAGGCTACCAGAAAGATTTCTGGGAAAAACTTACACTAAAATGACGTAAAATTAGGCTAAGGTGCTTTTTAACATTATATAGTCTAAGGATAGCCTATGCAAAGTTTACATGGCTGATTTTTGACTAGGTTACAATAGGCCACAAAGTTAGGTTAGTTTAATGAGGGGTACAGGCTAAGTCCTATGTAATTAAGTTTTCCATAAATTTATATACATATATAGCCTAACCATATTTAACAAAAATGGTCATAATTCCTCATTCAAACAGGATTAGTCTAGGGTAGGCCTTCTTAAATTACTGTATAGCCTAGTCTAAGATCATGATCGGCAGTGGAAATTTCCATGAGAGAGGTAGGGATAACCCCAAGATGCCCTGTAGGACGGCCATTTTGTGGTACCCTTTGGCATTGGCATTTACAAAAACTTTATACAAACAAAATACTTATAACTACTTTTTAACGTTTTACAACCCTATCAAACGCTAAGTTACAACTCGAACTAACACAGCAAAATCTCATGACAACTAATAACGTGAAGCATCTTTCACGACAATGAAAATTTTTCATGTTAAGGCGTTGCAACCTCGTTCGACTGGGCATGCAACTCTGCACTTGAATCCTCGTCTGCTACTATTCTTTCATGATAGTGATCTGTTCCAACTAATGAACTGATGGTAATATTACGATTTTAAAAGCTTACCTTGCAAGGGATAGTTTGTATTAATAATTTGGTAAAATAGCCAAAATGAAGGGTGGACCGGTTGACATCCTTCTCTCACCTTCGAGCATTTGTGATCCTTACATGTTTTGCTAATATTACCAAAATGCAGACAAAAGATTCAGGACAGCGCTCCCATACTCATAGTGAAAGAAAAACAAAACAAGGGACTGTCTACACTGCTACGTACTCGACATCCACAACAAAAACGAAAACATTTTACAGTTCCAGTCACTCTTACAACAGGAGTGTAAAGATAGAGGAAGAGGATGAATCAATTCCTAAATAAATCTCTAATAATTAAAGGAATATTTTTCCCATTATACTACTTCATCCCGATAGTTAAGGTCCGAAGAAAGGTTTGAAAATATAAAAGCAAGGTGCACAAAGTGGAAGTAGGTTGCGCGGTCAAGAGATGGCGCTGAAGCAAAAGAGACTGAAATACTCAAATAGGGAAAAGGTACACATTGTTGAAAATAAAATATATACAATTTATATATGTACAAAGAGGGAGAGTGGCAATTCGTCATAATATATATATATATATATATATATATATATATATATATATATATATATATATATAATATATATATATAATGGGAAAAGTAACAGAGGGGTCACTACCACATTCATACCTCATTTCCAGAGCTCTTGATAAACCCTCCGTAGATACATATAGTGACAACTTCCACAACATAAACATAACACTGGCTGATTCATATACCTGTAAGGAAGGCTCATCATTAAATACAATATATATATATATATATATATATATATATATATATTATATACATGATTGTAATACTTTAACACGTGATTTACTTATCAAACATCACCACAAGTAAGAAAATAAGAGGCTGAGTGTAGGTCCTGACCGGTTTCGACTTTATCACTAAGTCATTGACTATGAAATAAGTCGGCTAGCCCTATGAGAGCTGTTAATCAGCTCAGTGGTCTGGTTAGAATATCTTAATAATATAATAATAATAAAGTAGAAACCGGTCTGGACTTACACCCATACACATTCATACTTGTGTTGGTCTTTCTCATACTACCTGGAGATGTAAGAAGGGCAAATAGCCTAATATTTCTTATGGACTACCAACCACTGACCTTATAGGTAACCTTAAGAATTATCGGGTTGATAATGAATAGTCCTACATTAATATTTTTAATAGTTTATAGTTCCTTTTGTCAGCGTTCATGATGATAAAAAGCCCTGATAAATTATCGTTCTTAGTTTTCAGTATCAATATTAGCTTCTTTTAGCAAATTGGCAATTAAAATGACACTTTAGTATGAGATATGAATTATATTTTTGACCTCTAAATTTCCATGAACTAATTTTAATGCTAATGTCAGTCCAATAAAGCTGTGGAAATGGCACCCAAAGGTTTCCTCTCAGGTCTAGAAATTCGAGGATTGATGAAGACTTGGCCAATGGATGATACTTTTGAAGTTCCGCAACTCCCTTCAGCATTAGAAATTATGTAATAAAAATTATTCAAAATATGCATTTAAGCATAACATAATTTGATTTAAACAAACGCCCATCTTCGCTAATCATTAGGAGTCCCTCTTCTCAAATTACGAAAATTATGCATAAAAGAAATTGATTATATAAACAGAAGTACTGCTATTTACACATAAATTTCCATGAATCTGAATCAGAGTCATTTACACTATGTTCAAGCATTTTCCTACCACACTTTCTCACTTTATCAAAGAGGACGTAACGTCTCGGACTTCATGCACTTTATTCTTCTTTATTCGGACTCATGCACTTTCATACTAGTCGTTCAACAAGGGTCGAATGGCCCTCCCGAGACGGTGGCTGCTAGTAAAAGCAAGAGTTGAGACTTCTTCCATGCCACAGTAATTAAGAAGTTGGCTCTCTGGTGGTAAGTTTGGAAAATAATGCCGCTTACGGTTATACGGTGTGGGGTTCTTCCTTTGACTCTTCTTTCTATTTTTCAACTCGTCCCTTGTACTTCTTTTTCCTCTCCTGTTGTGATTACATCCTCTTTATGCGCAATTTCTTATATTTGCTCTCTTTTCTATTCTTCTTGAAGAGCTTCATGCGATTTTGTTTTCTTTATTTACAGGGTGGCTCTTTTTTATTCATTGTTTACTTTCTTTTCCCATTTCTTCTTCAATAACTTGCTGCGAGTTCATATTTTTTATGCGCAGCACGATGGTTACTTGTTTCGTATTATTAACTTTCTTATCAGTTTTACGATTCTCCTATGATATCATTTTGTTTCTTTTCAGTATTATTTACTTTATCTGTCATCCTTGCTCTTCTTTCCCTTGGTTCTATGACTTAATTTCATTCTTTTATTTTTTATATCTGATAATTTTCTCCGGGCTTTGCTCAGCTTCCACATCCTAGATTAAGATATTGGAAGTCTTTTCTTTATATTCTAACCATTTACGTTCATTTCATCCCACAGATGTCTGCAATTTCTAGTTTCTCTCTCTCTCTCTCTCTCTCTCTCTCTCTCTCTCTCATCTGCTCATCTCTCTCGTCTCTCGTCTCTCTCTCTCTCTCTCTCTTCTCTCTCTCTCTGCAAGTCCGTCTCAGCCTTTAGAATCGTCATCCTATTTCACCCTCTTCTGTTTTCGCACTGCATGTGGTGTATGTTTCCTTTGAGCAGTACTTCTTTCATTCTTTTCCTCTCCTTCCCCATTTCCCTATTCGCCCGCTTTCTCTGGCTTTGCTTTGATGAATTTCCTTAGCAATATATTCGGTGTTTTCTCTTCTTCCTTTCCTAAGTTCATCCTTAACGTCCTTGCCTATTTATTTCTGGTTATTCTCGGGCGACTTGTATCGCCATGGATGTTATCATTTCGAAGAATAATTTTGAGATAAAATTTCCGAGAACCCGTTCCCAGACGTTTTGGCACGAGGAAGTGGTCGAGCAGATCCCAGAGGTATTCCATTGAAACCAAAAGGGTCCGGGGCAGACAACCACGAGCCATTCGATAGCACGGCCAAGGAGGTACAGATGTAAGCGTAAAGGAGTCATTTGAAGTTGCGACCAATAAGGTCAAGAGGGGAATCTCCGTCATTCGAGGTTTGGGTTGAGAAAGTATTAGAGGTAAACCCCCAGAGCCATTCAAGGCCACAGCCAAGAAGGCCATTTGGGAAAGCAACTGGAGGTAGATAAGATGGAGCCATTCGAGAATAAGACTAAGAAATTCCATAGGTAAGCCTCCAGGAGCCATTCGAGATCATGGCCTAGAAGAGCCTAAGGCAGTCAGATACGAGGCGTTTGAGGACAGGGCTAAGAATGTCCCAGAGATATGCCTAAAGGGAACATTGGAGGTCGTGAGCAAGAAGGTCCGGATATTGGCCTCTTGGAGCCATTCAGGGTCACTTCTGTGAAACACAGTGATGGGCCTCCAAAAGCCTTTTGAGACAGTGGTCAAGGTCAGGAGTTATGCTGCAAGTAGCCACCAAGATTTTGATCATGGTGATCCTAGAGGTAAGCCTGTAGGATCGTTTCAAGGTCAGGGCCAAGTAGATCCCAAATGTAGACCTTCATACAGGCAGAAGTACAAAAGGAAGGATGAGATAGAGGCGTGTACAACTATTGCAGGGATATATCGAAAGTGCGTCGGCATGTGGTTCGAGAATGTCTCTTGATAAAAATTACCTTGTTTAAAATCGCTGTCATGTGAACAGATGGTTCTTTTTATATTTATCTTAGCTACTTTTTTGGCGGAGGGGGTGGTGGATTTTTACATGTATTAGCAAATAGCTTTAAAACAAAGACCCACATTCTACAGAAATGAAATGCAAAGAGGGGGGTATTTGTGAGACTGAAATGGTATGAAATTGGGGAATAATGCCCTAATATTTTCAGAGTATATACAGATTCTCTGAATCATATCTAGAATGGCAGAACAGGAAAAAACGAATAAACACATGGATACAATTATCTAATTTATTTGTCACATAAAATTAATTAAGCTAATAAAATGAGTTATTAACTCAATAAAAAAAATAAAACTAGTCACAAAACAGTCAAAAGTTAAAACATCCAAAATCAAGATAATTAACTGTGTGTCACAAAATAGCTAATATTTAGAACATCGCCTTGTTTTTACAATGCAGGCTTGAATGCCATCGTGAGTTGCATTTAACCTTGAGCTTGAAACATTTACATCGATTTGTTTGGCAACGTTTTGAACCAGCACTGTTACATTTGGTGAAACCATGACCACCTGAATTCGACTCTTGCTGTACAGCAGATCGAAGAGAAACAATCCTATCGGTTGTCACGTCGTCTTCGGAGTACAGTTCATACGTACATAAATCAAATTGATTCCTGGTATACTTCCCAGTCAGTATGCCACTTTTCACTGCTGCAATCGTGTAATTATCATTTTCGTCAATGTCCACAATCATTCCCATGATATTCCTTGTATCACCACTACCCCTATCCACCATGGGTATCGGAATCGTAACATTGTTCCCGATGTTTCCACGGTCTTAATATGACGACTTCGTTAAACATACGTTCAGCTTGTGAAAGTTGAGCTTTGTTCGCACGCACGTTTTCGCTGAGAAATGATATTGTGTTGACGAACGGAGAGTGGTGATGTTAGTTCGACAGAAGGTTGTTCTACAGCAGGTGGTTCGACAGAAGGTGGTTTTACAGCAGGTGGTTGTTTCATCCGTAATTACTGACAGCAGATCGTCCTCACTTTGCAGACGGTGAATTACATCATGTGGAAGAGCAGAAGTTGTGAGTCCTACTTTAGCATCTGATCGAAACAACGCAGCAAATGCCAGAGTGGACGCTAGAGTTTTTTGGAATTGCACAAATTTTAATCCAACTGTCCAGTCTGTGGTTTGGTTATCACCCAACCAGGCTACCAACATATCTTTGATATCACAATTGGCGAGTACAACTGATCCCTGGCTCTGGGGAGTTCTAGGTTTTCTATAGATCATTACGAGATCAGGCCAAAGCAGTTTAAGTTCGGCTATAACACTAGCGGTAAACTCCAATCCATTGTCACTCTGTAAAATTTTCCGTGCGCCAAGTAAAAGAAAAATATCAAAAAGCTGATAAGCAACCTCCGCAGCATGTTTTGATGTGAGAGGTCTTAAGACACCGAACTTGTAAGGTGGTCTTGGTACGCCATTATCCACTTATATAGTTGCCTTGCTTCATTGACTGCACGTCAACAAGGTTAACTGTGACCTGGAACCAAAGTTCTTTGTCAGAATCGGTCGAAGAACAGTCCCTTTAGTTGTTGGCCGTTTACGTTTACGTTGGCATTTGATGCACAGTGATTTGTAAATTGATATGGCGTCATGCGTAATATTGGCATATTTGTTGGTTAATTCCTTCACCATCTTATCGCGACCTCCTTGGCCAGTTGCATTGTGAGCACGCTTAATAATATCGTACGTATGCTCCAATGTAGCAAATTAATGGGATCGTCATTGGCATTCCGTCTTCTTATCAATGTGAAAACATCACCACAATTGAGAACCTCATTCTTCTTCAGCAGGTAGTATTCGTGAGGCGTCTTTTTGGCTGACGTATCAATTGCTGTCAGATCTGCAATAATCTTATTATATTGCTCTTTCGGAAGCAAGACAGATTTCTTTACTGCATTTCTTTTGAATAATTCTTCCCGAAACTGAAACTTTGTCTGGCCTTGGGGGTTAGAGGGAGGGGGGAGGGGAAGTAATTAGCGGGAGTCCTGCGATGATTCAGCAGTTCGGTGGTCTATTCGTTTATTTCCTTCGTGGGAATGATTGGACACTGACGAAAATTATATTTACATGATTGCAGTGAAAAGTAGCATACTGAGTGGGAAGTATACCAGGAATCAATTTGACCTATGTACGTATGAACTGTACTCCGATAACGATGTGACAACCGATAGGATTATTTCTCTCCGATCTGTTGTACAGCAAGAGTCGAAGTCAGGTGGCAAAGGTTCAAAACGTTGCCAAACAAATCGATGTCAATCCTTATGTTTATTCGTTTTTTTCCTTTGTTCTGTCATTCTAAATATGATACAGAGAATCTGTATAGTAATTAGGTCCAAATTTCAGGGAATATATATATATACCCTGAAAATTTTAGGGAATATACATATTCCCCAAGTGAATCAGACATTATACACATTCCCTCAAAATATCAGGGAATATATGTATGTATATATATATATATATATATATATATATATATATATATATATATATATGTGTGTGTGTGTGTGTGTGTGTGTGTGTGTGTGTGTGTATATACTTACCCTGATTTTCGCAGATTCACCTGTAAACATATATACATATACAAGATGGTATTTGAAAGATGTGCAGACTCAAACTGCATAGGTAAATAAATTATTTCTTCATTTGAAAAATCAATGACATTTAATTTAGCACTGAATATTTTATGACACTGACGGGGCGCGATAGTGATTGACAGTGAAGATGGAGATCAAAATTCTTTACTTGTTATTACTTAAAAACAAAAACAAGAAGAAGAAGAGTAATTGTGCAGAATAAGAACAGATGATTTGTGCTCCAAATATATCTAGCAAGATAAGTAGCTTCCTGGCCGAGGCCATTTGTTCTGTTGCAATAACAAAAGTAGCTGGCTCCCAAGCAGCCCTCGGAGAGCGTCCCTGTCCCGCTTTTTTTTGCAACTATTCCTTTGATCCTCACTTTTTCTCTATTCTGGTTTTATTGTGTGATGCATCTTCCTTTTGCCCTCGAACTCTGTCCTTTCCTTTTTGTTCTTAAAGCCTAGTTGTTTCTCTTTATTTCCCAAAGGATATATATTTTTTATTTAATTATGAATTTACATTTAAGTATAATTTTTCATTTTTCTCTCTCCTGTTTTATTCATGTTTTCTCGTTCCCTTTTCTTGTACCCAGATTTCGGCATTATCTCATCTAACTTGTTTCTCTCCACATTTCTTTGCTGTTTCTCTTTTTCGTTTTTGCTTTCGTTGGCACTCGCTGCAACCTTACTCCCATTCATTCTTCTATCCTTTTGCTGTTTGTAAGAATGAAAGTAAACGAAAGCTGGAAGAGAAGAAAAAAATGTTAGTCGTGCTACCGGGTATGATGGGGTGGAGTTGGTGGGGTTCGGTTAGTACGAAGGTTGTGGGGATAGTCGGGATTTGTTGGAGGGTAGAAGGGAGGGGAAAGAGGAGGGTGGGGTATCTAAAGAGAGAAATGGGGGCGGGGTTGGGGGTGGGGGGAACGCAATGCATTGCGGAAGACAGGTCATACAGTAGAAGCGTTGAAGCTGATAACCTAAGCGATCGCAGCCTACATTATACTAATAAGGTCATAAAGTAAGCCAATATGCTTCCCTTGGCGCCTATTGGCCAGATGGCAACGTGGTTAGAGAAAATTACGTTGTTGGGAGAAAATTTACATAGAGGGGTGACTGGTCGTGTTTACGAGTGCCTCCGCAACGCTCTTGTTTGCCAAGAGTTTTTGGGAAAAAAGGAAAAAAGGGCGAATTTTTCAGTATAAATGAGAAGAGGAAGAGAAGGAGAAAGGAGAGGAAGAGACAAAGAAAAATCAGTGGAGGAAGATAAGAAGAGAAAAAGGAGAAATAAGTAAAAGAGGATGCCAGTTACCAAGGTTCTTTCGCTGTTTAATTTTTGAGAAGTATTTATTTGTCTGAAGATCTGGATCCAAAAGAATAGCATTAAAAGGAACTTGATACAAAATACTCATCAAGAACAAAACTCTCGCTACCTCTTGAAATGTCATAACAAATGAAACCGAGAAAAGCTGGAAGGGACATGAAAGAACCAAAATGTCAAAGTGGACAGAAGAGCCCCCTAAGCGAATGTATTAATGCTAAATAGGTCGTCCTCATTTTGCCCCACATGAATAAACCTGAAAAATTCAGCCATCCATCAGCTGTCAAACACTTCGACGCTGGACGTCTGCATCTTTTGGTAGAAGGGGGAATAGCTGAGGCGCCAACGCCCTTTCTCCCTTCCAAACGGCCTTCCAAAGAAGAAGGAGAGTAATGACTTCATTCCTCCTCGTTAATGGATAAATGCCATGTCTAAGTTGAAAAAGGAATCGACCCCTACTTAAGTAAGCGACCTTGGAAAGTGTATGTGCCGTATAATTAAAGAAAGATTACTATTCCAGGTGGAATGGTGGAGAAAAGGTAATGCTGAACTTAGCATTAAATGAAAGCCATGGCAGAAACGCAGTTTTTAAAATCAAATTCAATGAGAGTCGACAAAAACTCAATCCATGTCCACTGTGAATAATAAAAGTGTCAAAATGTAATCCTGAACATCACATTAGAAGAGAAACTATATAAAAAATATTATCTCGTCCTCCACATTAAATGAAAACCATGTAGAAATTACAATCCTCAATACCTAGGTAAGGGAGAAACGGTATAAAATGCATTCTTAACCTCTACGTTCTATTATAAAGATGTCAAAAAATCGAACCCTGAACATCACGTAAAAAGAATTTAATGTAATCTTGAATTTGTCGTTAACTGCGAAACACTTAATCCTTAACATCACACAACATCAAACTTGGGTCTGGAGATAAAAAGACTAATTGTTAAAATGCTGCTGAACTCGAATATGTATTAGCATGAACTGTGTTCTTCATGACTACAAGAAAAGAGGGAAAATCACAGTGCAAGTTCAAATGCTATAGTTCGCCGACGCCCACTGTTCGTTGGTTTCTCAATGCAGATTGCGCTAGTTTCACTTTCTAGCGAGTGAGTATTCACGGCCTTTTGGAACTGATGTAATTTATAAATGATGATAATAATGATAAGTCCACCAATAAGGAAAATAGTTATTTCAGGGGGAAAGACAACCATTAAAAGAAAAGGAAATAGACGAAATTCTTCAAGCGCACCGCAGCGTCCCTTCGACCCTTAACTGCACCCACTTTTTAGCCTTTTATATTACCTTTCCCTTTTCCTTTCTTCATTCATGCTGCCCAGCCTCCCTAACTGTTATGACACCTGACTGTGGGGTTTGCTCCAAGGTCCACCTTTAGAGCTTTGTACTTAATCTTCTTTCTTTTCTGGTCATACATAAGCTTTCGGTCCAACCACTCAAACTGTTTTTTCGCTGTCTTAAGCGTTAATGGCCAAAAGTTTCCCAGTGCTTAGCTTGTCAGCCTACATTTCATAAAATTGGTCATATCACTACGACAAAAAAAGTTAGGGTTAAACACAGAAAATAATAAAAGAACACAAAAATATCACATTTTTTCGGAAGATATTCTCTTGATAAAACACCATGGAAATGGGAAATAAGATTAAAATCTTCAAATGCAACAAACAGACGATCATACGCTCGACAAGTCGGAAGAGACGGCCACGTCGTCGCGCCAGCGCAGATCGGCACCACCAGCCAAGCAACAGCGTTCAAAATTCTATCTCGAAAACAAAGGCTTCAATCGGGCGTGAAATATTCCCTTGATGCGCAGACGATTTCATAAGCTCATCAGCCCGTTTTAATCCAGAAGGAGAGCGACTGGTGACGTAGAACTTGCAAAAATATGGGAATTAAATACTGGTAATTTTAAGGCAAAAGATTAGTGGCACCGTCGTTTTCTCTTCCGCCACTCTTTTTCGGGCCTCATTGTGGCCTGCCGTCGCTTTCCCCTGACTGCTAAACTTTGTTGCAAGTTTCAGTAACGTTAATCCTGTGATGATTCTTCCTCTTTTATCCTGTCTTGGGACCGGAGGGTGTATTAACTGCTTAAGGTAGAGTTAGACCATCGTTACCTCAACCACAAAATTGAAATTCGGAGCAGAATTTTCTTCGAACCTAATTCACTCTTTCGCATGGGCGTTGCGTAAAGAAATACTTAACACTTAACGCGTTCCATGTTTCCAAAACGTAACAACATTTTCCCAGATTTCATCGATTAACGAACTTGCTTCCCATCAACTGACCTGTCCCCAATCACCTCCCCCCGCCCCTCCCCTCCCCTGCCACTCCATAAAAAAAGGGGGCTGAGAGAAGTAAATATTTATCTGGAATCGTATTGAAATTTTATTAAATGAGAATGGATGCAAAACAACAGATATTAGTAGCAGCTCGCTTAAAACCATCTCGCTTTATGAATCCAAAAATTAATTCCGGCAGCCCATAGCACAGCAACATATTCGCGAATTTGTTTTGGATGATAATCAGGGGAATGAGAGAGGATGCAGTTTTTCCCATGTTTTGGCAAATTGCATAAACACCGGAGAAAAAAAATTGAAAAAAGTCGACGAAGGTGTGTTGCCTGAGAGTGCAGGTGAGGTAGCGTCGTCGATGTAGCCGGTTTTGGAAGAATTTTTGTTACCATTGTTCTCCTTCCTCCATTTTCGGATACCAAGTTATACCAAGGAAATGTTGAAAGTTTGTTGCAGAAGCCAGTTTACGCATGATAATACTAACTTTTACTGTGTTATTTTGTTAGTTGTCGGGTGTCGTTATAACTCTCTGTCCCCCTGTGAATTTTTAAGGACGTCTGGTATCCTACAAAAGGAAGTCGTTAACTACTTGATCATTCTTTCTCTTCTTTATCTGTCTTTTTATCAAAAAGTAACCCAGAAGTATTTCTTTGATAATTCGTAGGCAGGATGCATTCCATTCTCTTGGCCAGCTGCAATCGCTAAATAGCTTTTGTTAGTGAATTACTTCCATCGTTTTATTAACGTTATCAGTTTCATTTTGAGGTCCACTTTCATCTAGACATTTATTTTTCCGAACCTTTCTTGCGAACAGACCATTAATATGCTAATTGTATACCCCATGCATGGACGTCAAGAGTATTTTTCCTCCAGGATATTTTGGAAGATTAGAAAATTCCCTCTTTGGCCTCAACACTGTTCCCAAATCCCACGTTTTTTCCATTGTTGAAAATGAGAGCATGTAGTAGCTGAAATAATTAACCATGTAGATTAATCTAATTCTTATCCTCTCGCCATTAACCGCGCTTAAAGTGCTCTTGCTTTAAAAGTTCTTGTAAAATTGGAACGCTTTTGGTATGCTGGAGCTAGATTGGTAATGGTTGAATTTCCGGTTAAGTATAATCCTTCGTTGTTTCTAAGATACTTATACATACATATATACATACGATTATAAACACATATATAATGTATATATACACATATGTATACATATATAGATTTGTCTGTTTATATACATGCATATGTTTATTTATTGATAGAATAGCAGATTATACAGGGCATAAAAGGCTGTAAATTGAGACATAATACATATTTAACACAAAAATGCCCAAAAGAAGACAAGGGTGTGTATAATTACACATTAGGAATAGGTTGTTGGTTATGTCTTTTGACGGGTACTTGCCTTCGCCACCAGAAAAATAAATAAATAAATAAATAAAAACTAAGATAAACATCCCAAGCTAATGAGATTAGAGTGCATGCAATTGCCCATCCTTTAGAATGCCCATTTCCGTTGACAGATAGAAAGCTTCCCCCTTTTCAGGGGGAAGCTTCAGAAAGCAAAAATATTTTAGAGTGAATTTCCACACTGCCTGTGATCCACTATTATTCGACTAAACAAACGCTACCTAAGACTATGCGTAGGCAACTGAGGCATGTTTGTAGCTTTCCATTCTCTCAAAAGAGTTCTGTCTCTGGAGTTCTTGTAAGACGAGCGTCATAAACGCTAATCTAAAGGGCTTATATAAATATATAATTGACACCCCGTTTTTTTTTTTTACCATTAAAATACTCCTCCATTTGTCTAAAAAAACTTTCTTAACGTTTCAAAATGTTTCATTCACTCTTCAATAAAACTCCCTATATTCCCTTGGTCCTTTTTCAAATTCGTGCATATTTGATAAATGGTATTTGGCTTCAATTTTGGTGTCCTCAAAGTAACTTACAGTAATCTTTTAGTAATTATATGATAATTCGTTGTTTTCCTGCAGCCTAAAGCTCTTATGCGCATTTAAATATTAATGAGTTAGTGCAAACATTTTGTTTTTGTTTCATTTAGCACGATTTACGCATACTTACATAATATGTGTCTGTTTGTTTCTCATGTTTTTAAATTAATGCGCATAAATACACATTGGACCGCAATAATAACATTTTCCTTTTGAAATTGAATGACAGTCTGACATTCTAAATATGAATATTCAAAGAAAAATGAAACGCTTTTCCCTTCTTGTATCCGGATTGCGCCTATCTTTTGTTCGGGCAACAAATGAAAACAAAAATTATAAGATCTCTGCTACAAAACCAGAAATTGTCTCAGGATTGTTGTCGATACTTAAGTGGTTTTTTTTATTATAATTTGATGGAACTATAACGGCCATTTAGGCAGTAGTGGCATCGCTAGTGGAAAACGCTTAATTTCAAACAAAACCAATTAAGTTAACATATTTTGGTAGAATCCTATCATAGGTAAGAACGAGAGATGAGTATACTTTTATATAAAATGCGTTTGTTCGTAGGAAAATTATAGTTTTTCAACGATGTTTAACCATGTAATATATATATAAATAATATATATATATATATATATATATATATATATATATATATATATATATATATATATATATATATATATATATATATATATATATATATATATATATATATATATATATATATATATATATATATATATATATTCATTGTCGCGTGTCAGTCGTGATCTTGTTGAGTCCAAGGGTTAAGACTATTTGATTGGCTAGATCAGTGACTAAGCTCAATTAGGATGCCTTTGCAACAGGATGACTGAATCAGTGACTACATAGGACCAACGAATTGGGTGACAGAGAGCAGAAACTGAGCAATGTGAAAGGTATAATAACTACCAAAGTTTGGTTCAAAAGAAAACACTATGTTTCCACTAAAATTAAGTATAATATCACTAAAATGCAAGGGATATTACAGGGGTTTCTATTGAACCCTGTGGCACTGAAGACTACATTAAAAAGGGTTACAAACACTAACCAGTGTCACACCAAGTACGGTGTAATAAGTAAAATGGCTAGAAGTTCACATTTAGAGTAAAAACGGGATTTCCTTTGACAGGTCTGACACAGAACAGTTAGAGACCAAGTAAAATTCAAATAATAGCGTCCATGAGAACTTAAGGAATGTTTTGTTTGCAATTGTTTCTGTTTAACACCGTTGAATGACACACAGGTAAGACAACAGCATTGCTGGTACATCTGCAAGATGGTCAGAGTTGTAGCGACTGAGACTAGGCGTATTGCAAAGAATTTACTTTACTTTTGAGGCATAAGCGCAAAGTAAAATTTCATTAAAATCCACATTAGGTTTCAAGCAAAATATTTACTCGACAACTTGATGCCTAGGACACAACTAGATATACTTATTACAATATGACTATATCAATCCAAAGAGATTTATCACTGCACTGGGTCACGTTTTCACTGGAATGGAAATTTGGGGAAAACAAATTCAAAGGGTATGTAAGGACAGCATCCTTCTGCTATTTTCGTTCCACTGTAACACCTTGCTAAATTCTATTGTACATCATTGTGTGTAGAACTCTCTGGCCTTTCCGCTGATATATAATTCATGTATGAACAACAATTGTACCCATAGATATCAATGTATATATGTCTGCAAGAAACACAAATCCTTCTGGCCCAGACCCAGTTTCTTTCTATTCAGGTAGGATGCTACATATCCGTCCGCAGCCTCCTTTATAGCCTGCGTTTACCTGTAATAAATCATCAGTACCCAGTCACCTGTCTCACTCTCTGGTCTTCGCAACTGGTGACCTCCCAGAGTGACGGTGACACAGCGGTTTAGGCCCAGCCTTTAACGGACTAATTATGGCCCCTCACCTTCAGAGAACCTTTAGGGGACACAATACCAGTTTAGGTTTCTGAAAGCTCCATTCCGAGGATGACTGACGCCGTTAACGGACCCATCACAGCACATGTTCTAGGTGTGTTTTGCCGTTTTTCGAGCGGTTTCGTCCGTTCTGTGAGCGAGACAAGCCATGAGGATGGGTACCTGGGTGCTGGTCAGCCAACACAAAATCAGTCAGCAGTCCAGAAACATCCATTTGACCTTGCGGCCTCCTTTACCTCACCCAGGGGACGCCAGATACCTTCTCGACCCACCGAACCTACAGGCCTCCTCAGTTCTTCCCCCAGTACCATTGCTGCACCTGCGAGTTCCCAGGCAACCTCCCAACACAGCTGCTGCACCCAGGGTCTTGCTTTACCCACCCGACGTAGCTGCCACACATGTGGGCCTGCTCGGCGCCTCCGACGTCGCTGCCTGTGGGCCTCCTCAACCACCTCCCCACCCATGCTGCCATCGCTCCTGGGGCTCACTAGGCCTGCCTGACGTTGCTGCCACACTATAGATCTGCTAACCCTTCTGACGCCGCCGCCTGTAGTCCTCCTCGGCCCACCGACACTGCTGCCTCCTCTGCCTGCCGACCCCACTACCTGTGGGCCTCCTTGACCTGCCTACGCCACTGCCTCACCTATTTTTCTGCTCTGCCCGCTGGACGCCGCTGCTGCACTAGGGACTGCCCTAGCCCAACCTATGCCACCGCCGCACCTGAGGGTCCCCATGGCCCATCCCACGCCACCACCGCACACAATGCAGCTCCCTTCACAGTCATGGTCGCCCTCAGTCAACAGTAAATCCCCCCAGGCAACCACCAGGGGAGGCATTCTGTCAGCTAGCAATGCCGAAGGACTCAACATTCGATGATGCCCCACAACAAGTATCACATGGACATGGGTTCGCCTCCTGCCTCGAAGATATTTTTCATCCAATCATTATTCCATAATAATTGTCTTGGGGTTGGGGAGGGGGGTGGTACTTATATAGACAACGTCCTTTCACTATTTCGTTACACTGTAACACCTTGCTAAATGCTATTGTACATCATCGTGTGTAGAACTCTCTGGCCTTTCTGCCAATATATAATTCATGTATGAACAACAATTGTACCCATAGATATCCATGTATATATGTCTGCAAGAAAACACATATCCTTCTGGCCCAGACCCAGTTTCTCTGTTCATATAGGATACTACATAACTGTCCGCAGCCTCCTTTATAATCTGTGTTTACCTGTAATAAATTATCAGTACCCAGTTACCTGTTTCATTCGCTGGTCCTATTAGGTGTTTTGAGGATATAGGAATGGGAATGGAGAAGTTGGTTAGGAATGGGAGCTGGAATTACACATTCTCTCGGCACATTAACTTATATGTCAATGGATTTGATGTTCATTGTAGTGAGCCAATGGGGATGATGGCCGAGGAAGTTGGTATCTTCTTGCCGCCAATGAAGGGAGTAAGTAGGGTGCAACTTGATAGGCTGATCAAAAAAGACAGATAGTAGGAGTTGTTGGCTGTGGTGGTGAGTTTGGATTCAGCTGAAGTATGAGTCCATTAGGGAAGCTTGATAGCTGAGGACGTAGGTCCATCATGATAAAGCCTTCTTTCTACTTTACTCCTTCCCTCTGTACAGTTTCCTATTGTACTCATTCTACTATACTAGTTTGTAAAGGCGATCCTGGGGCCTTATATCACCGGCTGCAGCCGCCATCTTGGATGTTTTCGATCGGCAGTTGCCACTATTTCTTTTTCAAAGGAGGACCTTTCTAATCCCCTAGGGAATGCTGGAAGAGAACAATATTTTGACAGAAATGGGCGTCTCTAAAGGAGCAACAGTGGAAGGGGCTTTGTTGAGGAGAGAGAGGTTAAGAGTGGGCGGAGTTACTGGGTGTGAAAGGATCAGGGTGAGGTCAGAGTTTAATGGCCTTTGAAAGGGTGGAGAGGGGTCGCTACTGGAGTGGAGGTGTTAATGACGTATCGTGCCTCTAAATAAACTGACACAATAGCAGGAGGAGAGGTGTGAAGATTAAGGTTTGTCTGTTTTCCCATGAGTGTTGTGACCAAATGCAGGTGGCCAGCTAGTTTGGGGGGTGTGAAACACTAATGACAGCTGGAGGTTGTTATAAATGATTATACGGAATTGAATAGGGGACAGACATTGCTAGGGATGGTCTGAAAGGTTCATTAACAGCGATGCAAATGTTATCAAAGAGAATGCTGCGGTTTTTTGCTGCTGTTAACCTGAGAATCGTCTGGGAACTCACTCAGATTGTCTTAATAGAGAATTTCAAGGCTACGAAGGGGATGTTAAGGGAAACGAAGTGTGTATGATTTATTTGACAGTGAGACGAATTGGCCTCATTTTCCTTGGCACTCTTTGTGCCACCCCTATCTGAAGGTAAAACCAGCTCTAGGCAAAAAACCTGAATTTTCTGTAGTGAAAAACAACCCGCATTTTTCCATTTCTTTTGGTTGGCGAATATTGAATGAAGTCGAAAAATGCAAGCGTCACGAAGTGACACATTAGACAATATAGATATGTATATAGTATATATAAAGTTTATTATATATTATATATATATATATATATATATATATATATATATATATATATATATATATATATATATGTGTGTGTGTGTGTGTGTGTGTGTGTGTGTGTGTGTGTATGTATGTATGTATACACACAAGTAGTTATGTCTTTAAATGAAAGAATTAAATTAGGCAATCAATTCCAAAATATGTCAAAAATTTGTGGTTAAAGCTCCTATATATTAAAAAAATGGAGCCACTAACTCATAAGTTAAGCATGAAACTATGCATTAATCACACAAATATATTTTCATAATAAATTCTGTCAAGCTTGGGTTATACACTTCTCCTAAATAGATGTCTTGCTATGTAAAATTGTACCAAGTACATATTTACATAGCAAGACATCTATTTAGGAGAAGTGTATAACCCAAGCTTAATTGACAGAATTTATTATGAAAATATATTTGTGTGATTAATGCATAGTTTCATGCTTAACTTATGAGTTAGTGGCTCCATCTTTTTAATATATAGGAGCTTTAACCACAAATTTTTGACATATTTTGGAATTGGTTGCCAATTTAATTCCTTCATTTAAAGACTTAACTACTTGTGTGTATACATACATACATACATACACACACACACACACACACACACACACACACACATATATATTATATATATATATATATATATATATATATATATATATATATATATAGATACATACCTTTTATTATATAAATATATATATTATATAATATATATATAGATATATATATATTCTTTGTGACAAGCATCCTTCTGACACTTGCTGTATGCTTTTTTCTAATATTGAAACATGAGAGAAATTGAAAGAATCATGGAGAAATAGGGGAATTGATTTTGGAAGAACTTATAGTAAAAGCAATATGTGTTGTTGTGACTTCTGAGATATTTTGACTCACCGTATATTCCTATTGTTCTTCAACAATGTCCCAAAGATGAAAACATGAAAATGTCATTTTAATGCCCTGCCAGACTTGACTTATTAACTGTCATACCCTCTTCATGGCCATCGTCATCCGAATCCAATTAAGACACCATCCTCAAGCCGTTAACGACCTAATAGTTTTGAGGAAGGCAGCAGACTTAAAGAACCATTGGCCCCTTTCTTCCAGTCAATTTCATGAGAGTCATTGGAAGGGATTAGTCCCTGAGAGTCGTTAAAATTCACATCCTCACACGTGTGGTCCATATGACCTGACCTCTCACCCTATCCTTGTTTATGCAGTGCTTTGCACCTGCATCTCCACCCCCAAAGACGTACCTTCTCGAACTCAATTAGCACCTTTTTGTATTCTTTCCTCCATACCCTTCTCTGCCAGCATTTCAATGACCTTTCCAGTTACCTGCTAGGATTAGTGGTAGAGACCAAAGAACCGAAGGAGATTGCCCCAGTTTTGAAGATGTCAGACAAGACATTTCTGGCGACTCACTAAACTGTGTATATATATGGGCTGGTTCACCCTATCAAATCTCATTTCACTCTAGCCAGTTATCGCAGCACTACACCCGACAAAGCAGTATCACTCCCTAGTCTGACTACCCAGCAACCTGCTACAGTATCCTGAAGTTTTGGTGAAGATATACAATTAGTGCCTCTTCTACTCCGCCGTCTGGAATCCGGACTCTGTTTGGACATTCGACCCCGACATTCCACTTGGGAGCTGTCACCCTTGATGTACCCGAGTGTTGCCTGATGAGGAGTGCTCTTCTATTTGTTCCACCTGATGAAGAACATCAAGAAATGAAGTAATTCCGCTGACGCCCTGGCTCAAATCTACGGATGTCTCATGCACGGACAAAAGTAATTTAATTAAAAGTTGATTTGTCGGCCTTCACCTACTACTCCATTCACTCATTCCTTGTTCCAAACTGTTCTCCTATTCATTGATCCTATTATCCCATCTCCTTTACAGAGACTCGTGATTTTTGACCGTGCAATTGTGATATTTGTGAATTCACTAGGGAAATGTTATTAGATCTGTGTTGGTCATGCTTACAGTAATTTCATTGTATCAACATTTCGTTTAATATTTTAAATATCTCGTATTTTTCATAGTTTCATTTTAAGCACTGATCAGTCATGTAAGCTTACCCGCTGTTAGTATGTGTTACAACGTTACCCACTGTGCGGATTCGTGTAGACTTCCCACATTGTGTACCGTCTTCTGTAGTTCAACAGTGCCACTCAACATTTACTGCCAGCGCTATTCTTGGGATAGTATTCCTGAGATTCTAGTGGAATCAATCTTTGTTTACAGTGCTCCACCTAGTGTGTTGTATTTACTATTATTAGTAAGAGTTCAACCCATGTATCCATGCACCATGTTTAATCACTAGATTTGGTGCTTTATTTTTACTTGCAACCCAGTGGCACATTTGTTATTGATGTTGCACATCATATTCAGTAGCGATTTAGTGCCATAAAGCCAGTGACAGTTCCTGTAATTTTATTCTTCTGATTACTTAGTGAATTATAATTGTAAGTGGTCATACTACATTTACCTTCAATACTTTTTTAATACTTTTTTTAAAGTAATTTTTTTAAGATTTATACTTGAAGTTCATATTTTTCACTTTTCTGTTCACTACTATGAGATTCAGGGTCTCTGTAACACGGTGTTTTGGACTTTGCTCCTTGTCAAAGCATCGGGTGCAGCTGAAAGTTGACATATGTATATTTTACAACCACACACAAATTTTGTCAGCATTATCAATAACCTAAACCCGATAGTTTTAATTTTTATAGAGTAAAAATTATCTAGCCGACGCCATGGCCAATGATTACGTAAGCAAGGTA
>NC_087203.1:82119903-82174903 GCF_015104395.2 Macrobrachium nipponense | reverse complement strand
GGTCAGTGGAGACGAAAACAAAAGGGAAAACTCAACAATATTTATTCACAACAAAAATAACATTAAGTCAACCTTGTGACTGAAAAGGACGTACACTAGTCCTCAAATAATCCCGTAGGATCCCTAAACGCTAAGAAAACTAAGCCCTAGATAGAAACATGAGAGAGAACAAACACAAGAATACGTCTAAACAGAATATATCCATACAATGGCTGGCCAGGCCCAAAACCCAAATATACCTATAACTATAAACGAAAGAAGGAAGGTGAAGGATAAAAGTGAGAAAACACTTAAATTCCTACCTATGAATTACAATATAAACACCAAAGCCGATAGGCCATAAGGACCATCAGAGTCTATAAATATTGTATAGAAAAATAGATATATATAAAAAAAAAATCAACAAACTCCTCACACAAAACAGGGGAAACTTCAGTCCAAATAAATTCAAATCGCCTTTACGGAGGCCGTGATCCAATACATCTCAGCTCTGCAGACGAGGGAGGACATGAATACACAGGTAACCACAGGTACAGGTGAGTCGGAGAAGGTCCTGCCCGACAACACAAAGGCAAACTCCTACCTTGTATCTGTCTCCCTACTTGACACCTCACGAGCCAGATTGCTCCCTCAGCAGCAGCTTAAGGTGTCCTTGGAGATAGACTGATGACTGCCCAAAGCTCCTCTAGTGCCAGCAGAACACGATGGCACTCAATACTCTAAGGAAATATATATATATATATCCACTAAGGTGGCAGTACGACGAAGTCGCAGGTGACAAAGTCAACTGCGTCGAATACAGGTCACACGACGTCGCAGGTGACAGAAGTGTACCTGCGAAGGGCAGCTCCAAAAACAAGATTCAATGTTTTCCAATAATCGCCAGCTGCAGAGGTATCAGGAAGCAAAGGAAGGCCCGAACTCACTTTAGGCCGGGCACAGTCTTTCCAAAAGTCACCTCACAGGAGTCCTGCCGCACTCGAAAAATAAACAAACCACAATCGTTAACACGATAGTTCAAGCAATTAAGTGAGCGGGGAGGAGGCGAGAAACTATAGCGTAAACAAAACACTAAACACTTAACATTAACTGCTTTAAGAAATAATGTACTTAAATCTAGAACAAGGTTGACTTAAATAAATCGGAAAATTACGTTACTCTAATACCTTCCTCCCCGAGAAAAAAAAAAAAAAAATTTTTATAACAAGAACATAGGACCTGGAAAACAGGAACATTAAGGTCCACCAACAAAAAACAAAAAAAAAAAAACAACAACAAGACAAAAGTTACTGGCCTGAAAATAAAACTAGATTTAAACAGCAAAGTCAAAACATGGTATATAAACAAAAAAATAAATAACTTAAGTCTAAACAACGACAACAAGAAAAGACTAACAACCAAATCTTCACATAGCATACAAAACAAATCTGAACAATACAGACAAAACTCGCAAAAATCAAGGAAGGAAACTTACGTATACACACCTCGACTTACAGTGTACAAAAAAAAAAAAAAAAACGTTTTTATACAAACCCACCGGAGAAACGAGCAGGGCAGCGTACGAGGGAGGTAAGGCAAACATATCAAATTCGTGAGAGCGCGTCAGGAATCTTATTTTCAGACCCCTTAATGTGTTTAATAACCAGCTTGAATTCCTGAAGCAAGAGAGCCCAACGCAAGATCCTCTGGTTGGCTCCTTTCATACGCTCAATGAAAACAAGCGGGTTATGATCCGTCCAGATCTCTATGGGAAGAGAAAAGTTAGTTACATAAGGTTTGAAATGTATAAGGGTACGGACCAAAGCAAGAGCTTCCTTTTCAATGGTAGAATACCTCCTTTCAGCCACCAATAACTTCCGACTAAAATAAGATATGGGGTGTACCTCACCTTCATCGTCCCTTTGGAAAAGGACACCACCTATGCCCACATCACTGGCATCTACTGCTATGATATAAGGTTTCTGAAAATCTGGGGAAGTCAAAATAGGTTTCGAAATTAGAATGGTTTTAAGCTTATTAAAAGCTTCCTCACACTGATTAGACCAACAAAATTTTTTACCCTTCTCTAAAAGGTTAGTAAGAGGTTGAGCAAGATCAGAGAAATTTCGCACGAAGCGGCGATAATAACCAGACATTCCCAGAACTCTTCTCACCTCTCTAATACTACCTGGCCTTTTTAAATTAATAATAGCCTCGAGGTTAGCTTGTTTCGGAGCCACCTGACCCAAACCAACCTCGTGACCCAAATAACAAACCTTTGCCTTGCCAAATTCACACTTTGATAAATTAATAACCAAACCAGCAGACCTAAGGGCCTCAAATACCTTACGCAATCTTACCATATGCGTACTCCAATCATTGCTATATACAACCAAATCATCAATATAAATTTCAGTTCCTTTCAAACCACAAATTACCCTATTCATAAGCCTCTGAAAAGTACACGCGGCATTTTTCATCCCAAATGGCATAACCTTGCATTCATACAAACCAAAGGGAGTTACGAATGCCGAGATTTCACGGGCTCGATCAGATAACGGAACCTGCCAATAACCCTTCAGCAAATCTAGTTTCGTAATAAATTTGGCAGAACCTATCTGATCGAGGCAATCATCAATACGTGGCAAAGGAAAAGAGTCATTTTTGGTGTGGGCATTAACCTTTCGATAGTCCACACACATGCGGAACTTCCCGTCAGCTTTTTCAACAAGAACAATAGGGGAACTCCAAGGACTGACTGATGGCTGAATCAGGTCGTGCTCCAACATATATTTAATCTCCTTTTCGACCAAATCCCTTTTTACAGGATTTAACCGATAAGGACTTTGTTTAACTGGGGAGGCACTACCTACATCTACATCATGGCAAAGAAAATTAGTTCTACCAGGAGAGTCTCGGAATAAATCTGAAAAGGAATAAATTAGATTAAACACATCCTCTCTTTGATGAGGATCCAAATGCTTCAGACCTTCCTGTAAAACTTCTAAATTTTGTATATTAGAAAAAAGAGCATCTGAAGAGACCTGACTCATTAAATCGTCCGAATCCCGAGGAGGAAATTCCACAGCTACAGATACTGGCTCAGAGACAACTGTTAAAGGATCAACACTTCTACTATGATACGCTTTCAACCTGTTTACATGAAAAACTTTACACTTCCTGCTTGAACCGGGAGCTTCAATTTCGTAATTCACCTCGGACAATTTCCTCAAAACTTTCCACGGACCCTTATATCTAGGTTCAAGAAAATTGTCTGGGTCCATACTCAAAATCAAAACCAATTCTCCTGGTTCAAAAGAACGGACTTTAGTGTTCCTGTCAAAGTTAGCCTTCATTTTAGCCTGAGAATAATTCAAATTATCCCGAGCAAACTTCCAAGCACTGAACATTCTCTTTCTCAAATCATCCACAAATTCTCCCATTTTGATATCTCCCCTTCGATTGACCCCTAATACTTCACAAAAAATGTCCAAAGGGCCACGGACTTTGTGCCCAAAATCAGTTCGAAGGGAGCTACACCTGTGGAGGCATTGGGATGATTCCTAAGAGCAAACAGTGCGAGCGGCAGTGCTTTGTCCCACTCGCTTCCATGTTCATAGCAATTTTTTTCAAAATAGATTTTAATGTCTGGTGAAACCTCTCCACCACACCTTGACTCTCCGGATGATACGGAACACTCGTAATGTGCTGAATGGCCAGTTCAGCACACTTACCTCTAAACATTTTACTTGTGAAATTCGTACCGCAATCGGTCTGAATAACACGAGGGAGACCGTACCTGGAAAAGAATTCCATTAATTTTTCAAAAACCACTTTAGAGGTTATCCGTCTCAAAGGGAAAGCTTCGGGAAATCTAGAGGCTCTATCCATAATTGTTAATAGATAAATATAACCAGACTTAGTTTTCGGCAAAGGACCAACCACATCTATCACCAATTCCGAGAATGGTTCTCCGATGACAGGAATAGGATTTAAAGGAGCCTTAGGAATAATTTGATTTGGTTTTCCCATAACCTGACAAACCTCACATTCGTTCACAAAACGCTTCACAGACGATTTCATTCCAGGCCACCAAAAATATCTTGCTAATTTACGGAAAGTCTTCCATACCCCAAAATGACCTGAAAGGAAATTGTCGTGAGCGAGACTCATTACTGATTCACGGAAATGGGAAGGGACCACAATTTGCTCAATTCGAGAAGCCTTGCTCAGATCATCTGTCGAAGGTCTACTAAATCTGTACAACAAATTATTTATTATACCAAACCGAGGCTTAGTTAGATCATTGATATCACCTAACTCAAAATTAAATTCTGTTTTCTGGGCCTCAATGAAAGCCAAACGATCCCAATCAGGTTTCAGAACATCATTAATAATAATATGACTATCACTACTATCTACAGACCCGGGCCTATCTACATCTACTTCTAAACTACTAAATAATAATTCATCATCATTAATTGATTCAGCAGCTCTTGCTGTGGCACGGGTTGTTACAGAAACAGGATGGGCATGAACAGACAAAATAGGAAATAATTCCCGACCTTCACTATTGAGCATATCATTTCCCAAAATACCGTCAATACCAGGTATGGGGAGATTATCGACAACGGCCAACTCAGTAACCCTATCATATCCGGGAAAAGACAACCTGACATCCACCAACGGAGCAGAAACAACAGTGTTCGGGAACCCTCCCAGAACGACATAATTACCTGAACGCTCTTGTAAACCATTCAAAGTCTCACTCAACACCAGAGACCGAGCTGAACCAGTGTCCCCTCAAAAACTTCACATTGATAGTTTTAGATTTATGAATTATTTTACCTGGCCAGACATATTTGTCAAAATCGAGTCACAAATTTTTATTGCTAGGGGATGAATTATCATTACTATCTACCCTACTGCTAACTACTTCAGTTTTTTCAACCTTATCACTAAAACCAGACCTGTTGGAAATTAATGAAATTGGATTCTGACCATTTCTCTGCAGATACCTCCTACGTGCATTGCACTGGTGCTGGAAATGACCTGGTTTGTCACACCAGAAACAGGTTCCTCTACGTCCAGTACCTCTGTTATCATTATACCTGTTATAGTTACTCTTGCCTGAATTAGGCATACCCTTGTTAACAAAGATACGAGGAGGAGGAGGCCCTGCAGAGACTCCTCCAACATTTCTGTCACCTGTAAAAGAATGGTCATTATTACCCTTAGGAATATTAGAGACAGACGACGAAATGGTTTTCTACTCTCCTTCCATTACTGACGACCCGAGAAGAGGGATTATTCATAACTTGATAACCAAAATTACCAGTTCCAGAACGATGAGTCAAGACATATTCATCTGCCAATTGGGCGGCATCATTCAGTTTTATAGCCTTAACCTCCTCAAGATTGAACTCTCAACTCCTTGCTACACGCTTTCTTGAATTCCTCAAGGAGCAACAATTCCCTCAACGCAGCAAAAGACACTACCTGACGACTCTTTAGCCAGTCGTCGAATTGTTCCTCCTTGACCCGTGCAAATTCAACAAAGGATTGAGAAGGGTGTTTGTTGTAATTCCTGAATTTCAGACGATAAGCCTCGGGTACCAAATCATAGGCTTTAGGACCAGTGCTTTGACCTTCTGGTAGTCCCGAGCAATTCCTTCCTCCAAGGCATTGTATACCCGGATTGCCTTGCCAACCAATCTACACTGTATCAATACCGTCCACATTTCAGAGGGCCAAGACAATCGGGTGGCAACCCGTTCAAATGCCTTGAAGAATTCAGGGACGTTCTTCTCATCAAAGACTGGCACTAACTTTAATGCCGCACCTAAATTAAATTTATCATTAAAATTATTCTTAGGGGAACTGATCATATTGGTCCCCTGCAACCTTGCCATTTGTAAATTTATATTAGCTACCTCCAGCTCGTGACGCCTCGCCCTCTCGTTCTCCTCAAATTCCAATTTCCTCAACTCGATGCGTTTGCAAATTAACTTATATTCTACCTCCTCCTTAGACTCTCCCAAACATTGAATAGGAGCCAGGGGTCCCTCTGGCATAGGATTTGGGGAAGGCAAAAAAGGATTAGTAGACAAATTAGATTTAGGTAAATTAGATGGACCTTCAAAATAATACCTGTGCGGGGAGGATCCTCAAACAAAGTCAAACCTGCTCTCACACTCAATTTTTCCTCCTCCGAATCTACATCAAACGTACTACCTTCATCATCACTGTCCTCTCGACTTTCGTTAATCAAATTTCCAGCCTCTGCTAAATCTTGAGAAATCTTATCTCTTACTGCCATCAATATTTCCCTCTTAGTGCCCGCAGATTTCAGCGGAACACCTAACCACTGAGCACAAGAAATTAAATGCTTCCTACTCAATACGGGCAAATGCTTTATACAATCGGCCGACCCCAAATATTCGGCAGGATCAAAAACAAACTCTTCCATTATGCCAAAAAAATAAAGTGTACAGGGAGAAAGGCAGTACTACAAAATAAATATTGAAGAGACCACCCCAGTGTCGCTCCACAGACCAAGATACCGAGTATCCCTGAGAATAATCCTGTCACGGTCGCCAACTTGTTACGGACCCCTTTATTGGGTCCTGGTGCAGTTCTTTTATTGCACTATTTATATTCTCAGTGATGTTCAAAATACTCTGCGTAAAATGGTCAGTGGAGACGAAAACAAAAGGGAAAACTCAACAATATTTATTCACAACAAAAATAACATTAAGTCAACCTTGTGACTGAAAAGACGTACACTAGTCCTCAAATAATCCCGTAGGATCCCTAAACGCTAAGAAAACTAAGCCCTAGATAGAAACATGAGAGAGAACAAACACAAGAATACGTCTAAACAGGAATATATCCATACAATGGCTGGCCAGGCCAAAACCCAAATATACCTATAACTATAAACGAAAGAAGGAAGGTGAAGGATAAAAGTGAGAAAACACTTAAATTCCTACCTATGAATTACAATATAAACACCAAAGCCGATAGGCCATAAGGACCATCAGAGTCTATAAATATTGTATAGAAAAATAGATATATATAAAAAAAATCAACAAACTCCTCACACAAAACAGGGGAAACTTCAGTCCAAAATAAATTCAAATCGCCTTTACGGAGGCCGTGATCCAATACATCTCAGCTCTGCAGACGAGGGAGGACATGAATACACAGGTAACCACAGGTACAGGTGAGTCGGAGAAGGTCCTGCCCGACAACACAAAGGCAAACTCCTACCTGGTATCTGTCTCCCTACTTGACACCTCACGAGCCAGATTGCTCCCTCAGCAGCAGCTTAAGGTGTCCTTGGAGATAGACTGATGACTGCCCAAAGCTCCTCTAGTGCCAGCAGAACACGATGGCACTCAATACTCTAAGGAAATATATATATATATCCACTAAGGTGGCAGTACGACGAAGTCGCAGGTGACAAAGTCAACTGCGTCGAATACAGGTCACACGACGTCGCAGGTGACAGAAGTGTACCTGCGAAGGGCAGCTCCAAAAACAAGATTCAATGTTTTCCAATAATCGCCAGCTGCAGAGGTATCAGGAAGCAAAGGAAGGCCCGAACTCACTTTAGGCCGGGCACCGTCTTTCCAAAAGTCACCTCACAGGAGTCCTGCCGCACTCGAAAAATAAACAAACCACAATCGTTAACACGATAGTTCAAGCAATTAAGTGAGCGGGGAGGAGGCGAGAAACTATAGCGTAAACAAAACACTAAACACTTAACATTAACTGCTTTAAGAAATAATGTACTTAAATCTAGAACAAGGTTGACTTAAATAAATCGGAAAATTACGTTACTCTAATATGCATACAGAAGTGATTACATTTGAAGATGCTCTTCAGGTGAGGATCAACTGTCTAGTATTATTCCAGGTACTGGATAAACTAAGGAAAGGAAAAGGGAATAAGCTAAAATTACTGAGATATATTAATCTCTCTTTTAAATCGCTAGGAACATGTGCAGAATTTCTGTAGTTCATGATCCAAGAATTCAGGACTGACAACACCTAACGAACCCGAGTCTATGAACCCTTAACCCCATTCTGAATAAAATACTATATGAACGTTCAACCATATATTTCGAGTACTTCCTTCTGTGCTCCTGATCACTGGTAAAATATGGACATAGGATGTCTTACAAGAGTATATATACAAAACATTTGTATATATACTCTTGTCACACCTACATATATTTTGTATATATACTCCTTTAAGAAATCCTATGTCCATATTTTACCAGTGATCAGGAGCACGTAAGGAAGTACTCGAAATGTACGGTTGCAACGTTCAAATAGTGTTTTATGGGCCTTTTATCTTCATATTATACTGTTGTATTACAGTAGAAGACATATATGTGTATATATATATATATATATATATATATATATATATATATATATATATATTATATATATATATTATATGAAAGTTCATACTTATCAGTCATGAAGATGAAATACGATGATATACTAACACTGGAAAAGCGGGAGAAAACGATAAAAGAAAACCAATTACGTCTTAGTGCCATTATTCCCTTTCTTCCCCTGATTTCCAAATGATTTATATATATATATATATATATATATATATATATATATATATATATATATATATATATATATATATAGTGTGTGTGTGTATATACATTTATATATATGTATATAGTTATATATGCATACAGTATATAGCGTGTGTAAGTATGTGTGTAATTTAAAAGGATGAAGGACAATTTTGTATTGCTGATATTTTCACAAAATTATCTGTTGTGAAAATTTCCTACATGCAGGATATCAAATATTTAGCTTCCTGGTGTGACGAACCTTAATCAAATTATTGCTCTATAATATACATACCATAATTTTCCTAATTAATTCAGACGTTATTAAGCTAATCATTGTGGAAATAATTCGGTTATTAGATAATCAGATCCTACATATTTTTTAGTCTATCAACATCACAGCGCATTAGCGAATGCTAATATTGTTTTACCTACTTTGGTCCTGGTCCTTAGCAAGATGGTTCCTGTGTGGTATTTTTCTGGATGCAATGTAGATTATTATATTGTAACCTATCTTTATTGCAATGTATCTGGTTGCCACATATTGCGAAGGGTAGCTTCAAATTCGTTGCAAGTGTTATTTGTCTTTCGTGTTCATTCTTATCGTTCATCCTCTCGTCTTTTGGAATACATTAAACGAGAGAGAGAGAGAGAGAGAGAGAGAGAGAGAGAGAGAGAGGTAGTCGGGGAGGAGGAAAGACTGAGTATCCAAAGATCTGCCCTTAAATTCAAGGACTCCAGAAAAAAGAATTAAAAACTCAAACTGGAGGCTTCCAGCTAAATGTCTCGCTGTCATCCATCACGCCAACCTTCCTGACATAATGAGGAGCATTTGATGCAGCCAGTGACTTTGATCCAATCGTAACGTTTGACATATATGCTCTATGCAGCGATCCTCAGACTTTAGTCGTCACATACAAGATATTTTTCGATAATATTTTCTGGTCTCCTCCTCAGAACGAGCGAAGAATAGACCACCACCATTCCTGTGTTAAATGTTTTGTATAAGATTCCAGAAAGGTTCATGTGTTTTTTATTCTTCTTGACGGGAAGCCTGTTACCTGCTGTTGTTCACTAAGATCGCCTTTTCAATAATCTTGTTTTATTTCAAGATTTGATGTCACAAACGATCTTTTTAGCCAACATATTTAATGTTGAAGAATGTGCAGTTGTAAATATGTACATAATAGGCAAACGAATGGGCCATGCTGATTGTGGCGTATTTGGTACTTGTCACTTGATCGGAATCCGTTTCACTATAAGCTCTAATCTAATTATATTGCTAGAAAACTCGCCAATATCACTATTTATGGAACAGACACACTTTATCAGGAACGATCTGACTTTTTTTTCACTTCATACATGAGAAATCAGGAGTCTTAGCTATGTCAGAGGTGGCGTCATTTGGAGGCATTGCTTCTCGAATTCTATTAACTTTCATATAAGGTCATTTATTACTGACTTCATAGCCCATTTTCTTGAGAACATTGAGTAAGTTGACAGATATTGCAATATAATACACTAGGTTGCCCACCAGTCCAGCGGAAATTCCTGCATTTGCTTTGAAAGAGTTGCTAAATATTTTTACTTAGAATAATACTCCCATGGCCTGCACATGTAAATTCATGATTTTCATGTAACTTAGATTCAAAATATTCATCATTTCGCCATTTCGATGGTTTTGTATCTAAACCGTTGGGCAACTTGTACCATCGTATTTTATCCTCGCATGAACCTGACCGGAAAACTAAGAAACTACCTCTTTTCAACCATCTCTTGGATGTTTTGTAATACTGTCCACGCCCATTAAAAAAATCTTTTACTTCTGTCTTAAGCAAAACGCCTTGGGTTTGATTTTCTAAACTTGCGGTTTACCAGTTGTTGATTACTATAGAGGACAACTTCGTCTTTCCAGTTCAAGTTTACCCCAGGAGACATCCTCGTCTAATAATTACTTCATCATTGTCAGTCGAGACTAAGGTTCAACATAGCTCAAGTTGATTAGAAACCTTCAACTCAATAAATGTGAGAAAGAACTTTGATGATAATTCAGTGGCGACTTAAATCTTTTAGATAATAATACGAAAAATAACGAACCAAGCAAATAATAATTTACTTTTTCACAATGATTAGAATACACCTAATGTTATTATCCACGGCGACTACTTTTATCATCCTGCCAAAAGGCAGAGTATATTATTTACCCTCCAGAGTATATCATTTACCCTCAGAGACTGTCAGTGTATTTTGCTCTTTTTAGTGTTCAGGACCGTCAGTGTTTACAAAAGAAGTGAATTTTTTGCTGCAACCTGTTTGCGATGTGATGATATTATTATTATTATTATTATTATTATTATTATTATTATTATTATTATTATTAATTATTCATAATGTGCAGTGCGCACCCGTTAACCCATCCGAGAAAACTTGATTCATTCTTGATGAAAGAATGGGAAACAAAGTTCATCATAAAACTTTTTCGTGTTTTCTAATAGACGATAATCGCAGTGCCATGAAAACTAACTATAGTTACTTGCTGTAATGGCTTTTTGATCCAATCATGACCCATTGCCAGTTACACGAGTTCTAAGGTATGTTGCAAGTTTCAGTGACGCTAGGTATTTCATTTTCTTGAGTGGTCGCAACATTATTAGCATTACTGTTGGCGATTTAGTTCTGACAAATATATAGAAAAGATAAGTTCGAATAAAAATAAGCTTTATAGGTCGTTACCAGCGACCAGAATTGCCCCCAAGCAGTCGAATTACCATAAAGTTCCGAATATTTTAACCATAAATTCTTGAGTATTTTAGAGTCCTCTTTGTATTTCAGAATCATCTTCAGAAGGCTTCTCTTAGACATACCAATCGAATTGCCATCTTAAGCGAGTTTCATCTTTATTTCATCCTGTTACATCTCGGCGCAATGGGCTTCCCTTTATACGGTTTCGAATGATGACGTTTTATGTGTTTTTGGAAATTTCAGTCTTATAACAGAGCAATTTGTAATCGCAAGACTTTTTGTTATATATATATATATATATATATATATATATATATATATATATATATATGTGTGTGTGTGTGTGTGTGTGTGTGTGTGTGTGTGTGTGTGTATGTGTGTATACATTCAATGTACCTCGAAAGTCCACATGCTTGATAATATCATAAAATCCACATAAGAAGGCGAGTGAAAACCGGACTTGGAATAAGTGCTTTCGTAGCTTATTCTACATTTTCAAGTTATGTGCATGTTATAATATATATATATATATATATCTATATATATATATATATATAATGATATATATTATGGATTATACCAAACCGCTCAAAGAAAAATTAAGAAAACAGATACAAAACCAAAGAAAACTGAGGAAACCCACGATAGAGATTGTCTATTAGGAAATTACATTTGAAATGGGAGAAGGGGAACTCCTAATGTGGCTTCAGACAGACACAGGTAACAGTTACTCCTGAGTTTTTATGGTAAGTCGAGAATTTATTGGCACTTCTATGAATTTTATAACCTCCCTTGGTGATTAGCCTGACGCCGAGGTTGGGGGATGGGGTGGGCCATCAACCCGAAAATAAGACAAAAATTATATCCAGATATTGAGTGCCATCGCACTTTTCTTGGTAGATATCATTATCACTGTATTGTAAATATCAACTGGCGTTTAGTGAAATAGGTCAAAGACTAGGTAGTGAAGGGCTGTCAACGAGACTTGGCACGATATGGAATTAATAAAATACTAATGACTATCACGTTCATCATCGTCATCATCATCCATCCGACGATAAGACAAAAACAGCTTAATGATGATTTCATGATTTCGACAATACTAGTGTTTGTATTTTTTTGTGGTCGTCAGTAGCAACAGTAATAGTAGCCGAACCACAATGAAGAAGAAAAAAACTGTGAACACCTGTAGAAAAACAAGGAAGTGCAATAACAGAAAAGAAGAAAATCTACAAAATAAAAAAGAAAGTTAGGAAAGTAAAAAAAAAAAAAAAAAAAACTTAAACGCCACTTTTACACAAGACGAAGAAACCTTATTTCTTGTCAGAAAAAAGGAAAAGAAATAGACGCAAGTCCCTGTAAAGAAGCTGAAGTGATATGAAATGCTGTCTTTCAGTTGATGAAGAGGTTTGACACTGAGAAGTATTAGGTATTCTCAACCACTTTGATCTGCGAGAGTTACGTTGAAAAATACCATTTTCATTCCTGCGTATCACATTATTGCTTGTTTTTGTTAATTGCTTTTGAGTTACCTTGCTATTTTTAGACAGTAATTTTAAAGATCTCGAAAACTCCTTAGTCTGACGGTTGTTTATGAATCCATTTTAAAAGGTTGCAACAATTTTTACTTTTATAGCGAAGAACACTCGACAGAAACATTGGCTCTTTCTATCTTTGGTTGCCAAAATCATGGTCATCTTATATCAAAAAGGGATCACACGCACTCCCCTTTGGCTCTACGGCCTAGTTATAAATCATTATCACTGGAATCAGGGCACCTTTAAGGTCTGTTGCAAGTTTCGGTCACGGCTTTAGTTTTCAAAGTACAGATTCTAACCCTTATTCTCAGACCTCTCCCTTGGACCAACATTTAGACTAGCTTTAGTTTTTAAACTACCATGTGAGGGATATCAATTAAGGATAGCAGGGAAAGTTGCAACTTCAGCGTCCTGGGATGCCGACGTCATCAGTATCCAAACACAGCTCCTTTTTTCATAATCACTGGGGGATAACTTAGCCGTAATTTTATATTCTGGACACGCACTTTATGCCTCACTTATCCGCGTTGGTCTGATTCTCTTCCACCTTTTCCAGAATTGCAGTCCGTTTGGTTTCCGTAAGCCAAAGAGTCCTGCGCGTCTCAAGTTCTCATTGAAAACTACACGGGTCGCCAAATATCTGTGTTCCTGAATGTGAAATAAATTCATCAGTTTTTTTAACGACTGTTTTTCACATATATCTTGCATACACTTATTCCGTCTCTTCCTCTTCGCACAAACTCATTACATTGG
Organism: Macrobrachium nipponense; assembly: GCF_015104395.2. Lineage (NCBI taxonomy): Eukaryota > Metazoa > Arthropoda > Malacostraca > Decapoda > Palaemonidae > Macrobrachium > Macrobrachium nipponense. The sequence continues at coordinate 82,161,286 of NC_087203.1, read as the reverse complement.
CTCTAGGACCTCATTGTGACCCATTGCCTCTTACACCAGGTCTAGTGCCACACTTTTATATTTCAGTTCAGTGACATGAACTCTTGCAGCTCCATGTTTGGTTTAGATCCTAAAGGATGGGTATTTGTTTGCATGTCTTTCGGAAAAAGATTCTAGAGCATTGTTAATCGCACTTGTTTTTTTATTTTTTTTGGAAGAGGTATGCGCTGGTTTCAGCAACTTATGAACGTTTTTGACTGGTATACAATAAGTCAGGGTCGATAGGCGGGCCTCAAAAAGAAAAAAAATACGCAATGGAGAGATGAAGACAAAAGATATATATGGTAACGCGTTGGTTAATTTGGATTATTCTATATATAGTGATCAGCTGCTCGCTTGTGTCAGATCAAGAGATTCTTTTTATGCATGTAGGGTTTTCTGCCACATGATATCATGTTTATACCTTTCAGGAAAATAAACTGGGATTTCTTAGCCGGGCGACAAACAAACAAACAAAATAATAATTTGTTCAATGTTCCGGATCGCTTTTGCTTAAATTTAAGCACAGGTGTACTTTTACACATCACGTAGCAGCGCCTCAGTGGCGTGATCGGTATGGTCTTGACCTGCCACCTCGGTGGTCGCGAGTTCGATTCTCGGGCATTCCATTGAGGTGTTAGAGATGTGTATTTCTGGTGATAGAATTTCACTCTCGACGTGCTTCCTAAGTCACGTAAAGCCGTTGGTCCCGTTGCTGAATAACCACTGGTTCCATGTAACGTAAAAACACCATACAAACATATCATTTAGTTATTTTTGGAAAGTTGCACAACTTTCTTTGGATATGCCAAGTAGTAAAACATATTTGCTATACAGCTGGAGAGATATTCGTTTGTTTGTAAGATATTTTATATGATGTCTGATAGTGCTTTGGAAGTTTTGAAAGAATTATCATGCTCCCTGTTGTTTTTTGGAGATCTGTTTTAAAGATATCAGAATGGATTTTCATCCAAATTAAAGAGTGCCATATCCCATAATCGCCTGCTTTCTCTTTGCCGGCTTCATAGACCTTCACATGACCCTCAGCCGCTGAGGAGACTTTCATCTGGTCTGTAGTGAATTTTCGATGGCCTTTTGTCAAAATTCAGCTAGCGAATGACTGAAAGTAGCAGACATCGGAACAAAACCCTCAGAAGTCAAGTCTGTTGGATCAAGAAGAATGGCGGATGCTGCTTAAGAGGAGCAATATAAGCGAGAAAAATATCAGTCAAAATGTGGAATAGCTGATGTACTTTAGTTGATGTAAGTGGCTTATTAGCTAGGGTTGAATTACAGAAGTCACAATAGCGTTGATAATCAACTCCGAAAATCAATGAGATGATTCTGTTATTTACAAATTTCGTTTCAAAACATGCAAACAGTTCGTACACACGAGAGAGAGAGAGAGAGAGAGAGAGAGAGAGAGAGAGAGAGAGAGAGAGAGAGAGAGAGACGTAATGAGTTCGCCGAGTGAGTTGAACCCAATGAGTATTAGATGTACTGGAATGAGTGATTGTCGCTGTCATATAACAGCCTCATGTCGCAGGCAATATCTCATTACCATGCGAGTGTCAGTTCACAGTTCTCTACGTGTTTCATCTCCCTTGAGCTGCAAGGCAATTCTCTCTCTCTCTCTCTCTCTCTCTCTCTCTCTCTCTCTCTCTCTCTCTCCTCATCCTGCTCTATTACAGCATCAAGTGAGGGATAAACTTAGATTACCTCTCGACATTCCCTGGAAATATATAGAAGTTTAGGGATACCCTTTAATCAAACCGGTCTGTCGGTGTTCTCTTAAATATCTCACAACAAGACGGCTCTGTTCTCTCCTTGTTTCTTCCTGGTGTTATTTTTCGTAAACTTGTCCTATTCTTTCGAGTTTGGATGCATCATTCGCTTCATCGCCTTCTCTACAATTCCTTGGAAAAGGAAAGAGAGTAAGAAAGCTAGGAAAAAGAGTAAAATAGAGAAGAAAAAACGAAGTGGATGAGAATTGGTGGGTCCGCCAGGAGAGCCTCGTTTTGACTCCAAGCCGGGACCGCCCCTCCTGTGTTCCAGTAATGAAATCCCCTCCGAAAATTTAAATACACAGAGCATCAGCATCTCCCTCCCACTTTCCCCTCTCTCCACCCTCCCTCTCCCCACTTTGTTTGTCGAGGGTTACCATAAACCTTTTCCTTTTTTATGGTGTCTCCTTTTCTTTCTTTTTTATTCCTTGGGCTTTTTCTTTAGTACTTTGTTTTACTTCGATTTTTGGTTTAAAGTACTTTTGGGTCAGTCGAATCCTATTGGAATGTTACTGGATTCAAGCGACATAGGTTTTCTATAATATTGTTCGATAATTTATGCGACATTAGTTTTACAAGATGAAAACTGCAAGAGCTTTAACGACAGTTTTGAACATCAAGATCAGGGTACGTTTATGCCATACCTTTCAACACATGTTCATTAACGATTCCCAAAGAATATACGACTCAAAAACGCTATGGATGACGCTAGACAAAGGTCTTTGATTAATAAATTTGGATTAAAGAATAAGTAGACTAAAATGAATAGTGAAAGGAAAATATAAGATAATATATATAGTTATTTTATTAATTTTTATTTTAGCATATTATTTATATCCACTTCTTTAGTGCTGCTATTAAATAAGGGTCAAAATCTCCTGAATAAAATTAGCCTTTTAATCAGTAGATTTTGAACAGAGAACCTGACAGAATTGAACTGCAAAGGCAAAATATACTAAGATAAATATATATTTTTTCCCGTTCATTTAATCCTGTTTTTCATTTTTTTGCACATCTTTAGTGCCGCTATTAATTAGGTCTCATAGTTAACGCAAAGTCAGTTTAGTGCCCCCTTCATACCAGTTTCATCAAACCTTTCTTCTTCTTCTTCTTCTTCTCCTTCTTCCTCTCCTTCTTCTTCTTCTTCTTCCAACCACTCATACGAAAGTGGTTATACTCAGCAAAACAAATTAATTAAGTTTCACATATAAAGAACATGCAATTTTAAATACAAAACTCAAAAATCAATTGGGGTAGGAAAGATCTAAACATATTCTCTTACTGTGTGTTACAGTTTTATCATACTGCATGTCAAGTACTAAACTAACACTATTCAAATTGACTTTGACATTGGTGTTTTTTTCCTTGAATTATTAAATGTTAGGCTAGAGGGTCGATAGAAAATTTGAAACTTCACTTGGGGTCGATAAAAGAGTTCGAGAACACCTGGTCTAAACTGTGAGGGTAAGCAATGCAATGAAGAGAGACAGGCTTTTGACACGGCAGACTTTGAATAGTTGGGAAAATTATGTAAATTATTGCCGAAAATTCATGATTTTGAATAGTCAACTCAGGTGAAATGGTCAAATAAATATTATTATTGGAGTGCTTAAATCTGCTGATATCATGTGTGGTATACCATTAGTTTTCAGCACACGAATAATAATGAAGATTCATTAATGGGTTTAGAAATTGTTTACTTTAAAAAAGAATGTATGCTGTTAATGGGAAAGGTAAATGAAAGAAAGCGGTATACATTACGAACATGTCACAGGAAATAAAGTGATGACATTGATAACTAATTATTGCTTACATATTTTCTTTTGGCGTATTTCGATAACCGTTATTTGTGCATTTATCTTAATGTCTTCGTGCAAAAATAAAAGGGTTACCCAATACATTAGCTTAAACATGCCCATGGTTGTACAAATCTAAATTGTTTTCATAATGCTTGCCGTACCTAAGGAGATGGTGGTATTAATGTCATACGCTTTACAGTTGCTCTTAAAACAGTTCCCCCGTCGGGATCTTTATCATTTTAACACTGTTGGTCGAAGTTGTAGTTCCCCTTTCCGAACAAGGATGATTAAGATTTAAAACTTCACCAAAGATATAATGTTCCACCATGTCCAGTAATCTATAATTTACCTGGGACCTTAAATTAGCAGCCCTTGTACCTGACCCAGGTAGCAGGGCTACTCACTTTGCAGGTTGTGCAGTTTCAGTATTCGCTTTACCAAGCATCAGCCTCTACGTTGTCGGGGTATCACGTTGTCACGCTGTTCCAGTGTCAGAACTATATAATTCTTTTTATAATTCGTAAACCTCATAACGGTCTTGCAGGTAAGTGGTACTTCTGAAGCAGATTTGTAGAACTTCAAAAAGAGGCAATACTTATTTACAAGGCTTAAACCTACTGCTTCAGTTTTTGCGCGGACTTACATTGCTAGTACGTTTGCTGGTTTATTTCTGCATAGTTCAACTTTTTTCTTTTCGTTTGCTCTTTCGTTCATAAATTATGAGCTTCATGTTTTGTGGAACATGCTTCGTCGGTTAATGGCCATTTTATATTTGTTTCACACGATCGTTATTATGTTAAAAATAAAATGATAATAAAACTAACACGAAAGCTGACGAGAGAGAGAGAGAGAGAGAGAGAGAGAGAGAGAGAGATTCATTGACCCATTTTGTTCGTACATCCTCTATAAATAATAATAGGATTCTCTAGTGGCGTCGGTTTACGGAACTAGGGACTTCATTAAATTTCTCTTCAGATCTCCGGAATCGACATTTTCTTCGGAGCTTTCAAGTTGACGCGATTAAAGGAAATCTATCGTGACCTATCTTGCCTATCAATCCATTATCATTTTGGGCTTAATCTTTTCTCTTCTTTTCAGTGATGTTAAAATGCTATGTTCTTTTGCGAGTTTGCTGAGGGAATATTTTTAGCGACACAAACAGACTGGCTACATTTTCCATGAGATCGGCTCTGGAACTCTAGTTTCCGTAAAATCAGCTTTAGATTACTTTAATTTGCCATGTGATCAGCCGTGCTGCATTGACTGTAAATTTTTCAGAAGATTAACCAAGCAATTCTTTAGATTTTTCTTGAGATCAGCTTTAAATATCTTTAAATTTTCTTATGAACAGGCGTGCTGAATTGACTTTAAATTTTCCATAATATCCGCTTTTAAATTAATATGATTTTTTTATGTGATCAGCCTGCTGAAAACGCTAAATTTCGATATGATAAACATTTTGATGAATAGAATGAAATTTCCATAATGATGAACAATGTTGAAAATACTTCAAATTTCCCATATATTCCCATATAATCTTACATATGACCCTCCTTAATAATATATTTTTATAATCAGCCTTATTGAATAGTTTAAATAACATGATCTTTCCTTGTGGCATTCAGCCATGTTTAGCTTATATTTGTACAATAATCAACCATGTTGAAATGGCTGAAAATTTTCAACTTAATTGACTGTTGACCTGAAGTTCAAATTGTCAGTTTTCCTGGATTTTAGAAATGAACATTATGGAGAGTTCCTCTCCAGTGTATGTTTGCTGTTTACTCTATTATAACGAATTTTAACACGATGCTTGCAAGACAAAAAAAAATTAAATATTAAAAAAAAGGAAAGAATAGGGAGTATTCGAAGAAAAGCACCTGCATGCTGAATCAGTGGGGATAGGATTAGAAAGGATAGGAGGAATGTTCAGTATCCTCACAACTGTCATACTGATATAGTCCTATTGAGACTGGTTTTGAAGAAGTTTCAGAAACTTCACAACTATCATTTTTTTTGTTAACTGAGACAGTATAGGAGGTATCTCCAGATACCTCACTGATGTAGTTATGATATAATTCTATCGCAATGACATTGGAAGTATGTTCAGATACCTTACTCCTGTCATTTTTACGTAATTCTATTGGGATAGTTTAGGATAAGAAATAAATTCAGATATCTTGTTTCTGTTGCATCCTGTATATTTCTATTATTCTACAACTGGAATTCCAGATTGGCTCTTTTCCCCACTCACTTGATTATGAGCTTCTGCCATCTGCTGTCATATCTTATCTTAAGGTAGAGGCTGACAGAGCAGACAGCTAGTGTCGGTATCTACTGGGGAAGACAATTCGAGACCAGGAAAATAAGGGAAAAGAATAAAAGAGTCGGACTTAGTCCTGAAGAAAACGATAGATTCGCTTTTTTAAGAACGAGAGAGCACTCTGGTTTCTAGGTAAAGGGAAGCCAGAAAAGAATTCTGAAGTTAGCTGTAGAACTGTGATCTGAGGAATATTTATTTACACTAATCACGTAAGCCCATTGGAGAAGGTGCCGAAGTAGTGTTCATAGAAAGGACATAAAGGCCAGATTGCCGTGGGAAAATGATCTATGTACCTCTCCCTATTCTTTTGTGGGGGGCGTTGGTTACAGACACTCAGATATATCTTACATAGCAATTACAGTATAGACCAGGAAAGATTTTATTCATACAACAGGTTATCGAAGATTATTTATATAAGCTGAAATTGTCTTTTAGTCCTAGCATAGGACTTGCTTGAGTTCATATATTCACGTGATAAAATTTCACTCAAGTAAATATCACCTCAGTAACACCGAGGTTTCGTTTTGGAAAATCTATGATACTATCCTCCGTGGCCTCTCTCTCTCTCTCTCTCTCTCTCTCTCTCTCTCTCTCTCTCTCTCTATCCTCCTCTCTCTCTTCTCTCTCTCTCTCTCTCTCTCTCTCTCTCTCTCTCTCTCTCTCTCTCTCTCTCTCTCTCTCTTTTACGGGATCTTATTAGCTTAGCAGCTGTTCGAAATAATTTCGCTCTTAGCATTTATCTTAATTACCTTATCGTTACCTGCGAAAAACAGCTTGGCCTTCCTTTTTCAGACGAGTGGCAAAACATGCATAAATGGACTGTATTTACGGGCGCAAAATGCTCTTTAATAATTACAATTGTGAATTACGGTAATTGCTTCACTCGCATGACTTCTCTCTCGACAAAAGCAGGAAGGATTCGTGACAATTCTCCTCTTAATGAACCCCTTTCGAAGTTTATGCTTCACTTATATGCCCTTTTATTACTGCTTCAAAAGCCCGCCTACTCTATATTAATTCCTCTGAGTGTTTGTAGGAGTAGAACTGCTACTCTCCACAAATTTGCGGGAGAATTAATGGCCGTGACTTTATTGCATTTTAAGTGAGGCAGAGATACTTCACCTCTGGTACCATGAATAACAACGTTGTCTTTGTCAGTATACACATTCGACTTCTTCTCATCTGTGCATATTTGTTTTCCCCAAATACTGATATATATATATATATATATATATATATATATATATATATATATATATATATATATATATATATATATATAATTGCCCTGTTAATTGTAGGTTAACATATCCCTGTTGTCATTAACAGTTGAAAAAAGATTACCCAAAAGAAAAAAGAAGACATAGACTAGGTATTCTTTCTTTCAACTGTTAATGACATCTGGGATATGTTAAACGGAAATTAACAGTGTAAATTCAATTATTTCTATTGTAAACCTGGACGCTGGCTCATAGTTCTAAAGTTTACCAAATGTTTTGTTTTTATTTTAATCATTTAGATAGAAAAGGGAGTATAATGTAAATAACTGCCAGTGAAGTTTTTAACTTTGTTGTTATCGTTTAGTCATTTTTCAATTTTATTTGTGCACCGAAAGTAATCATTTTTTATTTATAGAAATTGATACTGCCTTATCAAACGTCGGTCGAATATTTGCTAAATTTGCTAAACAAAATTACTTTGGTCCCGATAGAAACCGTTTCAGTTCAGATATTCTGTTGGATGGTCTTTAAAAATGATATATCTACGTGTACACACACGCACATGGAAGTGAAGTGTTGATGTTGAGTGCGGAAGAAAGGAAAAATGATTGAAAGTGTCGAGGTGAACGGTTCGTTTATAGGCGGCAAAAGAAGGACTGGTAAGCTGAGAGATGGTGAGATACATAGATGCTTTAAAATGTCTATCGCAGACGAAAGGATAAATCACAGTATTTCAGATCAAAGTATCTCAGACGGTTCGGTCTTGTGGAAAGACTAGATGATGATAGGCTATTGCAAAGAACGTTAGGGGAAAGAGAGGAAGGCGTTTCTTTATGTTGCTAACATAACCCTAAGTCCAGTATTCTCAATATAAAGGTTACTGTATGTTGCTAACATACGCACCTGCAGTTCACTCTTATATTTTCCTGCACATTGAACATTGTATTTACTAGCTTCATTAATGAATTTTTACAGTAACCTTATTGCTATCGTTATAAGCTTTTTGATGGGTAAAATACTTTTTCCTCGAGTAGCGGAATTGTTTCACTAAAATATGAACGCCTCTTTTCCTAAGTCAGTCAACAGAAGCTGCATAGTCAGTATATTACTAAACCCGTTTGCTGCTCTTGGCATTTAACCCGAAAATCTGAGTAAATGCTGTCTGCAGTTCTTCCTTCATTCATTTTAGCCGTAGGTTCTGGAGAATGATTCTGTAAGATATGATTCTTCAGTAACTGATGCTGATTCGTTGACTTTCAAGGCGTTTGTTTTGGAATTCCCATAACAATTGTTTACGGTACACTTTAACGAGCTGTCTGTACTTAGAAAAATAACTTCAACAGTTTAAAGTGAGTATACTAATCATCCATGGACTTGAATCACTTGAGGAAAGATGTCTCCTAAATTGAAATTGTCACCAGAAAGTTCACTGCTTTAACGTCAGTTCTTTCCACCTGGTATCATAATTTACATCGGTGCTTGCTGCCATTGTCCATAAAACATACATAGTCGTCGTCCGTGTACATTTAATGTTTCCCAAATCACGCCCTTATCCGAAAACCACCGAAAAAAGTGGTTGGCAGGTAAAATGGGAGTATGGCCACAATTCACTGGGCCTCTGAGAACCAATGTCAGGGTAAACAACAGAGTGGCTTCCTCTCCAAGATTTTCTGAAATTCAGAACTGATGCATTTTGTAAGGGAGAATCGTGTTGAAAGTGTTTGGCTCTTATTGCTTCATCCCTAGACAGTACTACCAAGTTACTGTTGGAGTTCTATAATTTCTTGCCTTATACTACAATTGTAACCTATAACATTAATCTGATAGTTTTGAAATTTTCTGGTTGACAGAAACATAAGTACTTTTCTGAAGGGTTTTTGCGTAGTGAAAACATAATCTGTAAAATTATTTGGTTATAGATTTAATCTTCTTGTCAAGCTTATATGCCTATGTTCGTTGGCTGCGCAATATGAGAAAACGTGATTAAATTGACATAAAATGTAATTAGGTACATGAAAAAACAAGTGTATAACTGTATGTGCATTACCGCAATCACCAGTTTGATAATTGAATAACAGCATGGCATGATGATCCCACTTATTGTGTGAATCAGAGAATGATAATGGTGTCACAATCTGCAATATTCAGAATCACATGACTTCAGGTTAACTTTGTTCTTATCAAAACTGCTAAAACAGCGCAGGTACATTTATTTGCCTTACGGAAGTTACGCAAGTTCCTTAATATTAGCTGAGAGAATAAAATTTCCGTTGAGGTCGTCACTCACGCAAAAGAGCTCCCTGCCCGAGACCCGGCCTGACCACAAAGTATGACTTTTGTTGGCGAGCAAGCAGGTTGCATTTGTTTCCTCTCTGGGGCGGCTCCCCTCGGAAGAAAAATGCCTAGAGGCTACACCACCCTCGTCATAAACCCCTCCCCCCCACCACATTCTCCTCCAGCCCTTCCCTGCTTACCACCCCTGCCGTAACCCGGTATTATCCCTATCTCCAGTGTCCTCTGCCCTCCCTCCCCGTGGGAAAACCCATAAACAAATTAGATACTGTGATGCGCAACCCACATGGGAGGCAAATTCAAACTCGTTTCACAGCTCTTCGTTCGTGTTCCATTTCTTTCACGCTGATTCCTTTCCAAACATCACAGTCAAACGATAGTGAAGAATGACGGAGAAAAAATGTTTTATGTTGCGAGGACGGCCAGCGTCATTAGCTATTGGTCCTATTCACAGCAACATTAATTCATAAAAGAATAATTCTCTCTGATCGTCTTTCAGAATTCCGAGAGCGATGGAGTTCGCCGAGAAAGAAAGAGGAAAAAGTGAGAGAGAGAGAGAGAGAGAGATAGAGAGAGAGAGAGAGAGAGAGAGGAAAGGGGGAGGGGGGTTGGGCAGCGGTGGGTAGAGAGCTAGTTGGGTAGGGGAGGGGGAGGGGGTGAATGAGGGAAAGGAAATTTTTCGAAGGGAATCGAGTTAACGACGCGGAAGCTAAATATGACCTTATCCTCCCTAGCCATAAGGGATCACTAACAAGATATAATGAGCGAAATTTCGCCTTTATGTAGCAGAGCGAAGACGCTTTGATCTGGCTGAACTGGTCTCTAAAAACAGAGGCTTGTGAGCAGAAAGCTGCCTCAAACTTTCAGCCATTCTTTTCTACCAGAAAAGAGGAATACATGTTTGTGCGCGCATACGTTCCGAGTGAGATTCAGAATGCTTGTGTATTTGGAACATTCAGTTCAAGCAAAATTGGGTTTTGTCATTACTTGAATGGGACCCACATATAAATGCCAGACGCTTTTGGCACATGCCATCGGAGCCTGGGGTGAGCGGTCAATGGTCACTGACATTATATAATGCCGTATGCAAGTTCCAAGTGAATTTTGCCATTCAAATATCTTTAAAAAACTCAGTTATTGTTTCAAGTTGATTTTTGTCTTAAACTTTTTATGTACCTTGAATGATGTGTTACTGCATTCCACTTTTGTTTACCATTTACAGTCTCATTCTCTTATCTTCAGGGCCTCACTATGACCCGTCGCCTTCTCTCCAATCTTCCATGGTCCGCCGCAAATTTTATGAAGTTTTTTCCCTGTTGCCCATTACACGACATTGTCACGGTCGGTAGCTATTACCATGCCAATGGCGTTTGATGCTTTATTGGTGGTCGATCGTCAAAGAACTGACCGCTTACGAAATTGGTCAACTTCAACGATAGGAGATCAGCGGTGCAGGAAATGTATTACTGTCGTAAGCATTTATTATCAATATATTCAATGGGAAATATACACATTAATTCACTCAGAGGTGTCTTTGGTTGAAAAGAATGTAACTGTAACTGTTCGAAGATTAAACCTCTGTGTCGCCTTTTGTAAGAAGGCGCTGTTTTATCGTTGTTTTTATCCTGATGTAGTTTTGGAGCTTGAAAAATGTGAGTTACTCTCTATTGTAGAAGAAAAACCTCCAGAGTTTTTAAAAAAAATACCCTTGACTTAAATTTATCCTTTCACTGAAGGTATTTCGTCAGTTATTAGGTGACGTTGAGGAAGTAAAACAACATTCACGCGCCCACACAAAAACACACCCCCACGCACACAAATACACTCACTACGTCGCTGAAGGACGATCTTCCGGAATAAAGAAATATTCCTTCCAGAATCCACAGGGGTTTGAACTTTGCTCTTTCGCGAACAAATTATCCAGGAGTTAATCATCGGGAACTGGAGCTAATTAGTAAGAAGCCATTAACTTGTTAAACCTACGCGTATGGAAAGTGTACTAAAACGAGCCACTCGTACTCCCTCATTCACTCCACTAGTTCTCGAGCCTCAGTGTGACACGTTGCTTTACCCAGTACTATAATTAATGTTAGTAATTAGCTGATGTCAATTTCGGAGGTCACGATTAGTATACTTTATGAACCGGAATCAAATGGTATTTGGCTGCTCTTTTTTTAATATGATAAATTAGGTAAACGATTGTATATATGTACATGTATAATATATATATATATATATATATATATATATATATATAGTATATATATATATATATATATATATATATATATATATATATATATATATATATATATATACAGAATTGACACTTGGCTATATAAACTCCCCGAACGACCGATGATACGGAACACATTCAAATATCAATTTGTTTTAGCGAGGAAGAGAGGTAACCATGGGCGAGGTAAAGTTTGTTATAATTTCTTCTGCTGCGCTTTCACGAAAAAAAATAAACATAAAAAACTTCCGCCGTAAAAGTTTGGTAGGAAAACTTTCCCATCTTAATAATTAGTTGAAAACAAGTAATTATAAAAGACACTGAGAGGAAATTGAAGTCAAACGCTAATTGGAGAAAAACTAAATTCCCTCGGTATTTCGGGATAAGCGTTTTCCACGCTGGAATTGGTTTCCCTTTGCTTCTTACACTCCCACCCTCCCCTTTTGCATTTTTTTAAGGGAAGGTTTTTCTGTCGGTGTTTGCATATTATCTGAAGAATCGTTATTCCTGGTAAAATGCATTACTTCGTTAGCATTCTTTTTTGTCCTTGAGTGAACTTCAAAAGAAGTTTTATCGGCGTCTAATGAAGTATCATGTTGCATCGAACCTGTAACGCAGTTCAACGACAGAAATTCAATATCAGGACGACGATGTCCCTGAAATTTTTAATGCACTTCAAGTGTCTTTTGTATGGTGGTTGCGAAGGCAATTAATTCAATTGCGAATTTGAAACGCTTCTTTCGTTGTTGTAGCACCAAAATAAGTTTGGGAGTAAATAAATCAAAAGTATACGTTATTCATGAGCCTACAGAAAATTTGCTATTGACAGACGTGGTATTTTCCCAAGAGCATGAAGAAGTTTGCTAATAAAAGTGACATGTGTTTAGATATATAGAGGGGGGAGTGACTTGTACGGCTTAGAGTGGGTTTCAAACAATTAATGTTTCTGTGGTTCTTTGATATGTCAAATGAGTAAGCTGATAGTAAATGTATGGATATACCGGTAATCTGGAATCCTTGGAAGAGATAGTTCAGAGAGGAGGCGGTTGCAATGTAGGTAGCGACCTGTGTAAGTTGTTAAATAGAGTTGTATATTAGTTGTAGAAAGAATACGGTTATATAAAGGCAGGAAAAAGAACCAATTTTCGAGTCCCCTTTTCTTATTAAAATGGAAAGTGTTCCTTTTGAATATGAACGAAAGAAAATGACGGAGGCTACCGAGGTGATTCGTATATATTAGGACAAGGAGAAAAAGGAAAAACGATTTGGCATAAATTAAAAATTTGCCTTTATTCATTTCTTGTTCAGGTCATGAAGCATATTGTTTCCCGACCGCTTATTTTGTGGCATGTCTTCTGACCATCGCTGTTGAGCCTAACCAGATTCAGAATATTGATCATAAGCTTAACGCAGGTGAAAAACTGATCATGGCGTTTGATGATGATGATTCAACTCATGAAGAGAAATGCAAATGCTTCTCATATAAAATTCTAGTGACATTTATTACAAAATTCTCTTTTGGGAGACATGTCCGAACTCTCTTTCATTATGCCAAGCTGGTGATTAGTGCCAATATATTTTTCTCTGTACCGCCAACATTCTTTAGTGTTCTTTTCCCTCTTGATGTCTTTGGTTTCCTTCCCTGCCATCCGGATATGTCATACTAAAATTGGCATATCGTTTCTTTAGTAGTTCATCTCTAAAATATCCAGTCCATATCTCTTTAATAATTTTCTACCTGTTCCGTCTTTTGAATTTATTTCAAAGTCCTTACATTCAAATTTCCTATTTCAATTTATTCTTAGTACTTATAAACTTACATTCCCAGGACTAGCGCACAGTTCCTAACTGACTTAGGAAATGACCCATGCTATTGCTTATGGGAAGGTTTATTACTCCAAATCAATCTCCTACCCCGTGACAGGCATACAGACACAGTAAAAACAAATTAAATTATTGTTTTTAGTCGACCTTTTCTTCAGTACACTCCAACGGTTGACATTTGGAATTAATTATCGTGCAAATTGGCAAAACCACTGCAAACGGAAGATGAATTTCTTTTCACGTTCCTTGGTACTGATTACCTGGAAGATAATCCCTTAAATTCTAGATTAAAACTTACAGGAATATATATCATTACATTTGGAAATTTTTTCCGAAAGGCACTTGCAGAATTTACGTGTATGGAGGATAAATGTATATGGTGCAAATAGGGATTAAATTAAAAAAATGGGAATTACTGCACTTCGAGTAACTCGAAGTGCTCACAACTTACACAACACGTGTAATTTCATACCATTTGCAAATGCAATCATACACGGTAAGGAATAGTATTACCGTCATTTAGGAAAGGAAAATTATTTTTTGGGGTTATATATTAGAATGATATATATTCATTTCTGTCTTTTATCAAAACGTATTTATTCAAAACAATAAATAACCAGTTGTCATGACGTTCCTCCATGAAGGGAAAGATTGTGTTGATTCATGATTGCGTTATTAACAAAGGAACAAATTGGCCAAGTTTATAGATATCGTACGGACATACTTGGCAGCATCTTTTCTCTAAAGATCACTGTAAATTTATACTTAATGCTATGTTCATGAAATTGATGTCGTTATAAAGATAATGTGTTATAATTGATTATGCTATGTTAAAAACGTCCCTAAAACTAATGTAAAGTATACGTATCACAAGTTGAATTTAGCCATATTGGAAAATGCTTTGCACTTTTGTTTTCTTAATCTGATGAGAAGGTGGAAGACTAACTGCTGCTGCGACATTTCACTCAGTAATAGGAAAGGAGCAAAAAGGCGTAATAGAGTGTAGTCTAAATATTTCGTATTATAAAAAAAGAATGCATATTCTCATGCAATATTAATGAATGAATTTAAATTAGAACCTATACCTAATTGTCTGTATCACAGGGAAATATTGTTTTAAATTTTTATCATATGATATTATTGGACTCATAACGACCTACAAATAGTGCTGACGGGTCTAACAATGATATGAATTAGGCCTATGCATAATTTATTCATATTCCGATCAAAGTGGTTGAGATCCTTCCCAGGTGAAATCCAGTGACAAAAGGTCACGAAATCGTTGCTTACCCGTCCACACATGCAATTGCCCTTCAGTTGGTCGGAAAACTTTAGGTAATGCCATCAGTTCAACTGTTCTAATCAGTAGACTGACTACGTCCACAAACTAGACTGCACGAAAGCTTTAACGTCGATTTCGATGAGCTGGCAGAAAAAATAACATGTAAGTAAACCTGATAGTGAACACCTGGACTAAGGTTATTGAATTCTGTGATAGTGAATGAGAGAGAGAGAAGAGGGTGTGTTAGGGACGGTAAAGAGGGAGAGAGAAAGAGATAGAGAAATGTCATTCAGTTTTCCTAGGTAACGCCGGGTTGGTCAGCTCGTATATATATATATATATATATATATATATATATATATATATATATATATATATATATATATATATATATATAAAATCACCTGAACTATAAAAGTTCAAACTTGTACAAATGCTTTTTTCGTTAAGCATACTGACATGTTTATAGTTTGTTATTTGTTTGATAGATTTTACTTTGCTATTTATCTTTCTTTTTCGTATTGTCATATTGCTCCTTTGTTATCTTTCATAGCTTATTCTTTATTTTTCAGTTTCTGTTTTTACGTTGGGTTGTTTTTCCCTGTTGGGACCTTGGGCTTGTAGTATTACATTTTTCCATATAGGAATGCAGCTTGGCCTGTAATATAATAATAATGATGAAAACATCCTCACATCTTATATGCGTAAGTCTGTCTAATGAAACGTGCAGCGGGTACTAAGATGTTCTGGACGTTATACTTATAGGGAGTTTGTCTTTGATTCACCCATATATAAATGTACATGTATCAGTGAGGGGCGCCTTGTTTCCCTTTATAGTTTATACCCACCTTCACGTAGAGACACTTTTTTGGGAGAGAAAAGTAAAACATATTCTCTTTATCTCTATAATCAGTTCATCACTTCCACAAATTCCTATTAACGGACAGGCATGCATAAAAACGTTACTTAAAGTTAACTTCTGTTGACCGAACATGTTTACCTAATGTCGTCTTTTAACAAAGATACCATGTGTATTCTTCCTCAGCAAATATCAAAGCAAATACGAGTCTGTATGGAACATGTTTGAGTGGCGTTCTGCATTGCTTTTAACACACCCTCTGTCAATTCTTTCTTGGCAAGGTTATTTCATTTTCTTTGTTAAAATTTTGCAGCTTTTCCTTTTATTTTTATTTATTTATTTTTTATCCTTTTATAAAACTCATTGATCAATTCTGGCACGTATCATTTGGTTTTTGAGGTATCGATGGATTCCTTCATTATATGGTACGTATATATTTTAAATTCTGCGTCGTTTCATATCTTTTGCCCGAGCTGTTTTACGGCCACTTTCAGACCATTTTGCAGCTGTCATGTACAACTCTCTCTCTCTCTCTCTCTCTCTCTCTCTCTCTCTCTCTCTCTATCTATCTCTCGGATCGATCGATCGATCGATTCTCAGGCCTCTCATGCTTGCTCTCTCAAGTATCTTGCACAGTGGTTTAGAGTAATAGAGAGGAATTGCACGAAAAGCCAAGGAAAATAGAGAAAATAATTTATTCACCCCTCTCCGCTAACAACAGAAAAAGTAAGCATCATGATGTTAGAACAAGTCTTAAACGTGTTAGGCTTCCAGCTTCCACTCTTGAAGGGTAGCTACCAGGAGTCTCACTGATTTGTCAGTTTTGATTTAGAACGCTGGAAGCTGGAACTGCTTCATTAGTTTTTCTCAGTATTCAAAGGTTTTGTCAGACCCGATGCTTTGAGTTTGATAGAAAATACGCTTTCTACTTTGTTGATTTTTCTGACTCGTCTTTATTGGGTTTGATTGATTTTGCAGTTTTGATTAGAAATTTGTTCCTTTGCGTTGGTTTTCCAAGAATTATTTATGTTTGTATTTTGTTTTTACCTTTTCATGTCTGTATTTTTACCTTGATGTTTTGTATACTCTTTGCCTTTTTATCGTTTAACATTTTTGTCTTTCTATGGAGTCTTTCTAAGCCTTTGATTCATGCATTAATAATAATAATAATAATAATAATAATAATAATAATAATAATAATAATAATAATAATAATATTATTATTATTATTACTATTATTATTATTATTATTATTTGTAGTAGTAGTAGTAGTAGTAGTAGTAGTATTGCGTGCCATCCGCGATCTCGTTGGTCCAAGGGTTAAGATTTCAATTGATTGACTAGGTCAATGACTTGGCTCAATTAGGATGTCCTTGCAACAGTATAACTGAATCAGTGACTGCGTACGACCAACGAAAAAATGTACTAACTACTAAAATTTGGTTCAAAAGAAAACGCTATACGTCCGCTGAAATTAAGTATAATATCACTAAAATGCAAGAGATATTACAAACACTAACTAGTGCCACGCCAGGTACGATGTAATAAGTAAATTAGCTAGAACTAATTCTGAAGTTAACACTTTGAAAAAAAAACAGGATTTCCTTTAGCGGGTCTGACACAGAACAGCTAAATGCAAAGTAACTCAAATAATAGCGTCTACAATCATTTAGAACTGATTCATTTGTAAGTTTCTGTTTAACACTGTTGAACAACACACAGGTAGACACATACATCTCAAAGATATTCAGAGTTGTAGCGACTGAGGATAAGGATATTGGATAGAATTTACTTAACTCTAGAGGCATAAACGCAAGGTAAAACTTCATTAAATTTCGCACTAGGTTTCAAGAAAAAATGTTTACTCGACAGCTTTATGCCAAGAACGCAACTAGAATCACTTATTAAAAAGAGTATTTATGTCACTGTACTGGATCACGTTTTCACTGTAATGGGAATTTGGGGAGACAAATTCAAAAGGTGATTGAGGATTTAGGAATGGGAATGCAGAAGTTGGTTTAGAATGGAAACTAGGATTACAGACACTGGTTTAGATCGAAAATACAGTTCTCTTGGCACATCACCTGATATGTCAGTGGACTTGACCTTCGTTGTAGTGTGAGCAAGTGGAGATGATGGCCGAGGAAGCTGGTATCTTCTTGTTGCCAATGAAGGGAGTAATAGGGTGCGACTGAATTGGCGGATCGCGCAAGGCCGATGGTAGAAGGTTTTGGCTACGATGGTGAGTTAGGGATTTGTCGAGTATGAGTCTGTTATGGAAGGGCTCGTAGGCCTCCAGCGTAAGCCAAGTCACTGGGGCGGATGAGTCTCCTTTACTCGAGCAGTGGACTGCTGGGGTCTGGTGATAGCTATTGTGACTAGAGCCTTTTTCCCAGTGTACTGTTGTAAGGATGTTTTATGTTGTTTAAGATTAAGCTGGCCTTATGCCAGCACGGGCTCTTGCTCAAGAGCAGCCCGTAGGTCATTTGAATATTTTGCAGGTCTCTTGGTGTTTATAGGTCGATCTTTGCAGTCTCTTGATGTTTACAGGTCGATGTTGCAGGTCTATTGGTGTTTGCATCAGAGGTGAAAGGTCGATAGTTTGCAGGTGATTTGTTGTTAAAGATGTCGCAACCCACAGACCTCCCCAGGATCGATGCGAAGTAGTTACAATCACATCGATATGACGTGGTTACGATGGCGAGTCTCGTCCCTTTCCCATGAATGCTGTGACTGAATGCAGGTGGGGATATTAGTCAAGTAGCCGAACTCTGTATTTAGCTTAAAAAATGGCTCACTGCTGATTTCATGTTAGAATAGTGTAACAGGTGTTAAAATTTTAAGTGTCAAGGCATGGGGAAGTCTATTCATCTTGTTGGACATTGTAAATGTGGATGGTACAGCCGCCATGACAGTTTCCAAGATGGCCGCCATCAGAATTTGTTTTATTCATACTGTAGGTTGTAATGGACAGAAATTTATGAGGTTTGTGACAATTACACCATATTTCAACTCGAGAAACATGTTTATGTACTTTATTTTTGTTTTGGACCACAAAAATTCGTATTATTGCCAGTTTTATGAGGAAAATGAAGAAAATGGGGTAAAAATGAAATGAGGGTAAATGATCTGAAAAATAGACTTAGCAGAACAATCACTACGTGTATTGAAGGAAACATTGAAGGAACAAACAAACATTTCACAAATGCCTATTGAACTTGAACAGTAAATGGATTTCTGCAAAGGCTTTTACATCCACATGATTGTGTGCATCCGAGTCCATTATGTGTACATTTGCAACATCGAGTTGCACAAACTGCTCGACATTTGCATGTTGTGAGCTCCAAACAGAATGCAGTCATCAGTTGTGGCTGAAGCATCTCACTACCTTCTTTTACCACCGGTTCCCACCCACTTTCCTCAGGTGCAGGAAGATGGGGTTCAGCTTCCAAGGCTCTACTCCACACTAGGGACTGATAATGTGCGCGCCTGATGTGAAGAATCAAAGCATCACGAGTTGGAGGCAGATTCTCAATTGATTTGGTCAAGCCAAGAAAATCACACTTGACTTTCTGGATGGAGTTTTCTTGGCTATTGGGAACATACAGCTTGCAGACAAAGGACTCTGTATCAGCAATCACATTCTCATCTGGAAAGTCTTCCTTGCCAAGATTCTGCAAAAGCTGTGAGTTTTGTGCGAAGATAGCCCATGCAAAGCGCTTCCCAATTCCAGCAAACTGGCTTGTACTATCCAAACCTGTTAAAGCATGAAATGCAAGAAGTTATGCTCTCTGCGAATCTGTGATGTTGATGGAATGAACAGGAACAAAGTGTTGCTTTTTAGGTGTTCCGGCTTTCATCCAGAGAAAGTGGCTGAGCTGTGGCTGGAAGGCAAGAAGGAGAACAAGAACATCAGTGTTTCGGCTCACAACAATAGTTTGTGGGTATCCCTGTTCACTTGCATCCTTCACATGGAGAAGAATCCTAGTGTCCGCCTCTTTATGCTCACCAGATGACAATTTTGAGACATCTCTCCCTGACGATGTCTACACTTTTGCAGGGTCCATGAATCCTCCGTTCAATACCAGCTCCACTCTTTCTTGATTGTGGAACTTGTTTGCTAACTCTAGGCATAGAAAATTAGCCAAGCTCGCTTTGTTTTCATCTAAGGAGATAAATCTATCCCACTGCCCCATGGACTGACTTCTTGTTTGCACATCTCGTCTGATAGCTTTCTTGCTTCGTACTCTCTGACTTCGAGCTGTGACTTGACTGTTTTCTTCCTGTACTGGTCAAAGGCAAGGTCAACCCTAGAACAACTGTTGGAAAACACGTGACTGACATAATCAGCAACAGCATCAGCCTATTGCCGAGGATATAATCTCATTATTACTTGATACATTCTTAACGTTGGAATTCACACCTGCAGAATGAACACAAACAAACAAAAACGCACATGCTTGCCATCGGTAAATGTAGACGTATGCCGAGCAGTTAAAATCATGCACAAAAATACGATTATTTGATCCAATGATTGTCGGTTGTGACCAAACAAACATCCAACCATAAGGAAGAATCGACTCCCATAAACCCCTATGACAAGTCAAGACCTATGCCCCCATTATACTTCAGAGGGTAATGGCGCCCCTTCTGACACCAGCCACACTCTCAGCTCTATTACATTGTGTCTCCCTTCCATCTGCCTCCTTCTTGCTGTTGTCCTCTCTCTTATAACTGTCTCTTTGTTTCTCCTCCTTCAGTGTCTTCTAGGCCTATGGAGGTCTTTCTCTCCTCAACTTATGCCTTCTTTATTTCTTCATGCTTAATTTGAGTTACGTAAGGCCCTACACGATCTGGTGCTAGTTGTCTTTGTAATAATAAGAATTTGGAATGCGGCTGTTGATATTACAATTATAATTAAAGAGCAGTATGTATGCTGTTATTTGATAGATAAGGCTTTTATTGGTAGATAGCTAAATCCCATTATTACAAGAGAGCGCCACGAAAACCGAGTTAATTCTTCTGCCGGTAACAGCAAGTAATAATATTATTACGACAAAAGTTGAACAGACGGGTTTTTTCGCCTCCATGATGAGAAAATAAACCTTCAGAATAGATTCAGTTATATTATTTTCCTTAAAAGAAAAATTAGAGAGAGGGAGCAGAAGTTATAAACATGTGCTTGAAAGGGTGAAAGTGATGGATGGAGGGCAAAATGTTGAGGGAAGACGTATGGAGGGCAGTGGCCATGGTGGAGGGGCAGGTTTCATCGTGCGTCTGGAGGCACAGTTCCAGTGTTACCAGATCACATCCAGCCCTTGTGGCTGAAATGTGTTTACTTATATGGTTGGCCGACTGTACCTAGGAGTTAAAGTTATGCAGGGATTAAAAAACCCCTCCATACAGGATAAGAAAGCTCAACAGCAGGAGTTTTTTCAGAGGTGTAGAAGTTTCCTTGTAGTGGCATGCACAGAAATAAAGAAGAGGTATAATTTCAATGATGGTGTCCTGTCAAAGTTAAACTGTCTCTGTCCAAAAAATGCCCTCTCATCAGAATTCAGAGAAGAATCCCCTCCCCTCTTGCATCTGAGCTTCCCCTGATTGTACCCCCAGATGACCACTCACTACTTCAAAAGCTGGATGATCAATGGAGAATGTTTCCCATATTGCAACATGAACTTAAACATCTCGTTAATGAATCACCTGATAAGTTCTGGGGAGAAGTGTCCCAAAAAGAGTCTAGCTTTTCAGACCTAGCCAATTTTGCTCTAACTGCTCTTTGCTTGCCGCACTCTAATGCTGAATGCGAACGAGTGTTCAGTAAAGTTAACCTCTTCAAAACTAAACAAAGAAACAGACCGAAAACAAGGACAGTTAATGGGCTCTTCTCTCTGCTAGTTGCACGTTTATCATGTTCAGCTGGTGAGTCTCCACCTATAACAATATCATCCAGATATGGATAAGCAAAATCATAAGAAGCTAACAAGTGGGAAATGAACTTCTGAAATATTGCAGGAGCAGAATGGATACCAAATGGTAATCGTAAATATCTATATAGACCCAAATGTGTGTTAAGCACCAAATATTTACGATCTTCTGGAGCAACTTCCATTTGCAAATAAGCATTCTTGAGATCAAGTCTAGTATAATACTTATATCCAGACACATTGGAAATTAATTCTGACATATTAGGTAATGGGAATTTAGATTCATGAAGAATTTCATTTATTTTACGAAAATCCCTACAAACCCTAAGGGATCCATTCTGCTTCCTGACAGTAACAATTGGCGAGGCATAATCTGAGAATTCTACTCTTTCTATAATCTTATTTTTTTCAAGCTCTTGCAGCGCACTCTCAACCTCACTGCGTAACGTCAGTGGCACCGTGCGGACCTTCTGAAAAACAGGAACATGACCAACTTTAGGATACAATCGGGCTTGAAAGTTCTTAAGAGGTTTCAAACTACCTACATTATAGTTTTCCACAAAATCTGTTATATTTAATTGATGGACATTAATTATATTGCACTTATCTATTAAATTCCTACCAATCAAGTTATTTGGGGAGTCTGACCCAATAATTATGAATTCAACGTCTGAATGATTTTGCTGTTTGTATTGAAAATTTGAAACTTTGACCTTTCCAAATACTTTGATTGGCACTTGGTTATAACCCTGCAATTTAGTTCTACAGTTCAGTAATGTCCAATTTAACTTCTTGAAATCTTCATACTTTAATGTAGAAATAGCTGAACCGGTGCCAATTTCAAATAAAAATGGCTTATCATTCAATTGACAACTAACAACATAAGGTTGAACAGAACTCTTGTTTACTATACATCTCAAATCAAGTGACTCTTCATCATTGGATTCCTCTTCTTGGATTATAACTTGATGAGTTTTCATCAAGTGGGGTTTCGTCGTTGGCGGCGCTCTCGTGAAAACTAACCTGAAGCTGCTGGACAAGCCTAAGAAGACAATTGTCATAACTTGATACTTTCGCGGGCTCAAGGTGGATTAAATACACACTTCGTGTAAAGTACTCACAGCTTTATTGTTCCTTCACTCCGTTATAGGTGGTATAACTTATGACTTATGCATAGCGTTACTCTCCTGATCCTGGCTGCCCTTTTTCGGATCTTGTTTACATGCTGACCTCTTTTTGACCGGGTCCCGCCAGCATTACAAAGTAGAAAAATAGTAATGTATCTCTATATCAGGGTTGTAACAGCAGCTATATGCAGTATGTATGCTATATTTTTTTTTTTTTTTTTAGTTTTAGACATCAAAGGTAGCGTTGGAATTGTTTAACAAGGAAATTCTGAAATGTCACCCTTGGGGAGATCCGGTCAGGGCGACGTAAACAGAACATAGAAAACAACTATTATTCGATATTAAGTTGAAATAGGCATTTTCTAATAATTCACGGAACGTTCAAAATGTTGTCATTTATTTCCTATTTTATTAATCACTGACTTCTCATTTTGCCTTACATTGAAAACTCTGTGTGTGTGTGTGTGTGTAACACACTCGATCGGTGGCCGAGGCAAAACACCCTGTTACACTTCTTTACAGTATACATGGGATTTCTGAATGACGAGTCCAGCGCAAATTCATTTTAATAACACTACCAGAAAGTAATCTATCTTTTTATATTTTACCGTAAATGATTTTTCATCACATAATAATATAGAAGCTTCACTTGTATGTGTGTTTACATCTATGGCATTTCAAAAGAAGTCTTGCGGTTTCTGCCGTTTTGTGTGTCGTCCGCCCCACGTCGGTGACGAAGCAAACTTTCATTATAAAGAGGCTCCTGTTCTTCAACTATTAACGTCAGTAATTTTATTTAATAGTGTATGAAAGAGGTGAAGATAACTTTCTACTTATATAATATCAGCAGATTGATCTGAGAACGTAAACTGATGGGATTTCATTTACAAGATGGTTTGTTGAGTGTCTTCAAGACCAAGTAATTTCGCTTAAGTTCCTGCAGCAATTTTACAACTGAAGGATACGGGTATGGTAGAAATCAATTAATTTATATTTTACTGGACATCAGTTGCCTTGTGAGTGAAAAGGTATTGGTAGGTCTATATAACTATTCTGCAGCGAGCTAGACTATGGCAGCTGACGTTTTTCTATGCAGTTTTACCCTATTCGTTTCGGGAACAAATGATCAGCGTAAGGCTACTGAAACTCTATAGGCTATATCTCAAAATTGTTGCGGACTACAATGGATATTGGTAATTTGGTATAGGTATTTTAGGCGGGTGAAAATACAAGAGCGAAATAGGCATACAAGGAGGTATTCTAACATTGCCATGGCAACCTGTAGTATCTGTAGGTTCTGATTCTGAAAAGGGTAAACTTTTTTGGGTTGGGGGGCGGGGAAGTGATACAAGGATATGTTTTAAATGGTCCATGATACTTTAATGAAGGGTATTAAAGTGCAGCGTGCACTAGTTAAGTAAGGACCTGGTAATTTAGGCTTGTGTTAGTGGTCTACCAGGCTATGACCTGATACCTAAGGTTTAGTTCAGGTTAGGTAAGGGTAGATTCCCAGCCAATAATTTTTAATGTTAAGTTCCCAAAGTTAGGTTAAGTTGCAGTCCAGGAGGCGGCAAAAAAAAGTCTGGCTATGTAAGGCCCTCTGTGCCTTTGACTTGGTTACATTGGGTTGCAACCCTGTTATTTTAATTCACAGTTCCATAAATTAGAGTAGGTTGGGGGTACGCTCATGCGAGCGAATCCTCCTGGCATCCTAAGTTAGGATCCCCTGATAGGTGAAGTAAATCAATGATTTTTCACCCACCCAAATACCCAGCTTTCCATATAAAAGGGGGAGGGGGGGTTTATTATATAGGAAAAAAAACGTATTTTGGCCAAGCCCGACGTGCTAGATATAAGGCCTTTTTTTCAATTCGTTCAAATGCAAATTTCCTCGTTAATTGTAGCACAGTAATACCTTGATAAAAGAGACAGTCTTCACAGTAATACTTGGATAAAAGAGACGGTCTTCACAATAATACCTGGATAAAAGGGACAGTCTTCACAGTAATACCTGGATAAAAGGACTGTCACCACAGTAATACCTGGACAAAAGGGAGGGACAGCATAGTAATACCTGGACAGTCACCACATTAATACCTGGTTAAAGGTGACTGACAGCACAGTAATACCTGGATGAAAGGGAGTGTCACCACAGAACACTGGATAAACGGGACAGTCACTACAATAATACCTGGATCAAAGGGATAGTTACCACAACAATACCCTGGATAAAAGGGACAGTAATACCTGTCAGTTCACCCCCACGACTGTTAGAAGGCCCAACCGGGTGAACGTTCCACGTGTAAAAAAGTAGAAACTGGCACAGTCGGACCATCGCTCATTTGCCAAAAGAGTGACACAACTCAAAAAATGTGTTTGGAGCTATTGATACCAGCAGATAGCCTCTTCTTTATTCCATATTGGGGTAAAAAATTCTTATTTGTATTTGTCATTAAAACAGCTCAGTAAAAGAATCATCTAAATATAAATGGACAGAGTATAGAGAATTTCAACTTCAGATTGCTTTTCCCGAAATATAACAATTTTCGAGTTAAGACACTCTTCTGGCAAATGAGCGATTATATACTCGTATCCCAATTTTGATCCTCATTTAACTTTGATGTTAAAATTGGTGATATAAGTGAATTATAATCAAGTCTGACGATTTGGTTTGTTTCTTCATTTATCTAATGAAAAAAAGTAGAACTGCAGTATTAAGACAAGAGTAAGGGAATTATTATTATTATTATTATTATTATTATTATTATTATTATTATTATTATTATTATTATTATTATTATTATTATTATTTGTCAATTGTGTAAGTAAATCCCTATGTAGTATTCTTGCTTAAGATTTGCATAGTCTCATGTCCAATTACCCTTTTTGGGCATATTTCGGTACTAGCTATGATTTATTTTTCCTGTGATGCAGTTGAGTCATCACAGAGTTTATTGTTATTTCAACGGAATAGATAAATTGATAAGAGGAGTGACATTTTCTCCTTCGGTTCTAAGTCAAATGGACAATTTCCCCACGGTCCGGACCTTAAAGGGGAACTTCTGGTTGCATTTCAGATGTTCCATATGTGGTATTATTCCATTTAAGTACCCCAGTGAAAATTTTTTTGGGGAAGGGGAGTTTTCTTATTTTTTACAACCAATTTTCTATTGCACCATGGGCGCAGCCATTTATGTGCGTCTCCTCTGTTATGCATGACGTCATGTCGCGGTATGCTCAAATAGGCGGAACTATTCTACCAGGCGTGCTGTCTACACAATTCATGGACACATACACACACACACGTTTAGAAAACTGCCGTTCACCCCATCACACCATGCACATTTCGATTGACAAGTGTAAATATCAATTCAAATGCATACAAGTGGAGGCACCATAGTATAGATAGCGGTAAATAGCCGCCCTATTTTCGTCGGTACCGTGGTCTGTTCAGACCGTCATTTCATGTTGATCTATTTTCACTCATAGCTGTGGCCACCACTAATTCCTTTAAGGAGAAAAGGGTTCCTGAATACGCGATGTCGAAAAAATAAAAATAAAAACTACCGGGCCACTGTTTGTAATCCTGAAAAACATCATCATTAATAACTGTCGCCATTTTCTCTCTCTCTCTCTCTCTCTCTCTCTCTCTCTCTCTCTCTCTCTCTCTCTCTCTGGCAATGTTGCAACATCACGTATATTACACACACATGCACACACTTGCCCATGCGCGGTATGCTTTCGTAAGGGCTGTCACTATTGCCATGAGTGGTGGGTCTCAATAGTCCCTTTCAGGTGTGTGCAGTTTTGCTTTAGTACTTTTGATTCATCCGTGTACTTTGGCGTTCCTCGTTCGTAGACAGCATGTCTAAAATGTGACTAGTCTTTGGTACATTATATCATAGATACATACATACATACATACATGCATACATATTATATATATATATATATATATATATATATATATATATATATATATATATATATATTATATATATATATATATATATATATATATATATATATATATATATATATATATATATATAATATAAACCTAGATGGACAGATTAATATTAATAAAAACATCAATTAGAGCATTATGCACGAAGAATGGTACGCACACATTAGCTTTCCTATTCCAAACAGAGTAATTTCACATGCACTGTCATATGTAAATATACCAATACACCGTTTTTCTACACAAAAATACTCTCTCTCTCTCTCTCAACTGCTCAACTATCGAATGCAAAGCCTTAAACCTAAATGAAGGAACAAATGAAGAATTCCAGACCTTAGGGGCAAGATGAGAGAGAGGAGAGAGAGAGAGAGAGAGAAGAGAGAGAAGAGAGAGAGAGAGAGAGAGAATTCATTAGAAAAAAGGGTAAATAAAGGAAAATCCCCGAATTTATTGCCATAGATGAGGTAAAAAAAAAAACCGGAAGAGAGAGAGAGAGAGAGAGAGAGAGAGAGAGAGAGAGAGAGAGAGAGAGAGAGCAGACAAAAAAAGATATGGACTGTATTAGTGCGTGCATACTTGTTGCAAACGTTCAATTGAACTAAAGAATTCATTGAAGAATCATTTGAGTAGGGGGACTTTTGGTAACAATTATAAATTTCTTGTAAAAATGATTTCTGAAAAATTAACCATCACAAACACAAGTCGCTAATGAAACTCTGTGTGTGTGTGTGTGTGTGTGTGTGTATGTGTGTGTTTGGTGATCTCTTCATTCTGTATATCCCATTACCTTCCGTTATTATTTCTTTCCAATAAACGGCAGAATACTGTTCTTTGGAAGCTTGAATTTCAAGTCACTGGACCCTGTGGTGGTGGGCTTATTCTACATGAATGAGGTTCATCTTTAGAATAATAATAATACTAACTTTGAGACTACAACGGTCCCCTAGAAAGGCTAAAAAGGTTAAAATAGAACGGACGATAAACTAGCTCACGAAATCAGGAAATAGAAAACTTCTTAATGGTATCAGACAACCGGTGTCTAAATATCCTAAGAAACAAGTGGCCAGCGTTACGCACGAGTTCTATGTCAGTGAATTATTATTACCCAATAATTCAAGTTACTCATTGGCATAATGATTGTTGACGGACGTGCGAATTGTTAGGGGCAGTTGGGACGGGCAACCAGAGGTCCTGTTCTTGCCCAGGGCCAGAAAAATAAGAAAAAGGTAGAAAGGAAAGGGGGTTCTATAGACCGTATTCATATGGAACAAGCCCACCAAAGGGGCCACTGACTTAAAATTCAAGCTTCCAAAGAATATTATGGTGTTCATTAGAAAGTAGTAACCGAAGGTAACAGATAAACAGCCAGAAGAGACTAGTAATTGGATAAGAAAAAAAAATAAATGGACAAATAATTAAATAAATAAACAGATACTTGTAAAATGTAATGAGATTATAAAATACACACTGTTAACAGTCATTTCACGTTGGTCTATTCTTACTCACAGCTGTGGCCATCACTATTTCCTTTAAAGAGAAAAAGGTCAAGTTCCTAAATACGCTATTTCGAAAGAAGAAGAAGAAGAAAAACACTACCTGGTCACGGTTTGTGATCCCGAAAAAACATCATCATTAACAACCGTAGCCATTTTCTCTCTCTGTCTCTCTGTGTCTCTCTCTCTCTCTCTCTCTCTCTCTCTCTCTCTCTCAGTACTGTTGCAACATACGTATATTACGCCGACACACACTTGCGCACGCGCGGTAAGCTTGCGTAAGGGCTGTCATTATTGCCATGAGTGGGTCTCAATAGTCCCCTTTCAGGTGTGCGCATTCCTGCTTCAGTATACTTTTGATTCATTCGTGTCCTTTGGCGTTCCTCGTGCGTAGACAGCATGTCTAAAAGGTGACCTGACTTTGGGGCATTATATTATATATATATATATATATATATATATATATATACTATATTATTATATATATTTATATATATATATTATATAAATATAAATATATATATATATATATATATATATATATATATATATATAGATAGATAATAGATATAGATAGATAGATAGATAGATAGATAGACCAGCAAATGAATAATATTAATATAAACCTCAATTGAAGGATTATACACTAAGCATGGTAGTACACACATTAGATTCTCTATTTTTCTGTTTTTCTATGCAAAAATATGGTCTCTCTCTCTCTCTCTCTCTCTCTCTCTCTCTCTCTCTCTCTCTCTCTCTCAACTTATTGAATGCAAAGCCTTAAACCTAAATGAAGGAACAAATGAAGAATTACGGACCTTCGGGGCAAGAAAGAAAGAAAGAAAGAAAGAAAAAAAAAAAAAAAAAAAAAAAAAAAAAAGAAAGAAAGAAAGAAAGAAAGAAAGAAAGAAAGAGAGAGAGAGAGAGAGAGAGAGAGAGAGAGAGAGAGATTTCAGCAATTTATAACACCAAGAGACAAGACAATTAAAATTCAGAATCTTTCCTGCTATATTTCGATAAACCAAAATATCTCTCGTGGAATATAGAAAATCAACGAAAAATCTAGAGTGAGAGAGAGGAGAGTATATGAACTGGATACTTCAGATATGGATTTCAGTTTGAAGAAAACGTGGCCTTACCTGGCCTTGGCAGCAGCTGTTATTAGGACGTTTTTGTCCAGATGTTGTTGGAAATCCGGAAGAATAGTCATCTTGTTTGGTGTGGCTGCCTATTCGCTGGCGAGATTTCTCTCCTGACTGATGATGATGGAGCTGAACAGCCTAAGGAAAAGGAACTGAACGAGAGAATTGCGGCCTTACAAGACACCATCCAGTATCAGAGAGAGCAGCACGTGCACTTGGACAGGACAATAATTCTTCAGCTACAACAGACAGAGGCTCGACTACCAAGAAGAGACGCAGAAGGCAGGCGGAAGGGAAGAACGCGTTCGTGAAATCCAGATCACTCAGGAGGTGTTGCAACAGCAGGCCTTGCAAGAGAGGGCCCACTCGCTCGAAGCTGGAACGATAAAGAGAAGAGGGAGAAACGGCAGCTGGAAGAAAAGATCGTCAAGATGGCCGAAGAAAACCAGCATCCGAAGAACAACGTGAAGGAAATTGGTCAGAGGAACGATGCCCTTTGTGAGAGGATAAGGGAACTGTCTGGGCAGTGGCCAGACGCAAACTGCCTGCTTGAGGGGCTCGAGAAACTCCTTCGACAGAAGGAGAAAGACGTGCAGCTAAAGATGGCAGAAGCGGTGCGGATAGCGAGGCTCATCAGGAACAAAAAGACTCAACCGAAAAGTGGGAATCCGACAGGAATGAGCTGGAGCTGAGGTTGGAGCGCCTGCAGAAGGACTTGGAGGACCTCTTGGAAGGAAAAGTGTGGACTTCAGTGTGAAGTTGAGACAGCGAAACTCAAGAGAAACGAGCTGGCATGCTTTGTAGAGGAAGGAAATGGTCGCCTGGAGTCGCTGGAGAAGAAGGCCAGTGTCCAGAGCGAACGGAACGACCAGATGGATGATGAGGTTGGATGGCTGCGAGGAGCGAAGGAGAAAATGGTCTCCGATTTGAAAAAGCTCCAGAAGAAATAAAGACGAATGGGGGAGAGCAACAGAAAACTGCAGAAGATTCTGTCGATGTTCAAGAAATGGTGTGATGAAGACTGCACTGGCCTCACTCAGGCGGAAAAGATGTGGAAATTTTCAGGAGGATATTTATTGAATGGAGAATTTGATGTTTATTTTGTAATAAGTTTGTTTTGTTAATCCTTGAAGGAAATTGAACTAGAAGAGAAATAAATATGTTAAAATGTTTTCTTAGAGTTTTATTGATTCGTGGATGGAAAAGAAGAGCGGGGGAATATAGAAAGGGTGAAGAAAATAAGGGGATTGGTGTAGGTGCCGGGAAAAGAACCAGGATTAGGAGAACCCCCAAGAAAAATTGAGAGGATTTCAATAGGATGGGTGGAGGTGGCCAAGGGAGGAAGAAAGAGAGGATTCAGTAGGATTCGTGGAGTGCAAGGAAAAGAAAAACAAGATTCAGAGAATCCCCTGAAGAATTGAGAGGATGCAGTGGCATATTCTGGTTCTAAGGAACAGAATAGCTATTACGCTGTTCAGGGACAGGCGGGCAGGCGTCCGCCACGCGTCCTGGGATGGGCGGGCCGGGCCCGCCGTGGGTCTCAGGACGGGTGGGCAGGCGTCCGCCACTGGTTCCGGGACGGGCTGGCCGGGCCAGCCGGGCCTGCCGCGGGTCCCGGGACTGGCGGGCAGGCGTCCGCCACTGGTCCCGGGACAGGCGGGCTGGGCCCACCGTGGGTCCCGGGCCTGGCGGGCACTGCCATGGTCCCGGTCGGGTGCCACGGTCGGGTGGCATCTGCCACGCGCCCCGGAACCGTGCCCGCCGCGGTTCCCAGGACGGTTGGGCAGGCGTCCACCACACGTCCTAGGACGGGCGGGCCAGACCCGCCGCAAGTCCCGGGACGGGCGGGCAGGCGTCCGCCACTGGTACCAAGACGGGCAGGCCGGCGTGCCGCGGGTCCCGGGACAAGCGGGCAGGCGTCCGCCACTGGTCCCGGGACGGGCAGGAAGGCATCCGCCACGCGTCCTATGCATGCAGGCCCGGCCCGCCGTGGGTCCCGGGACGGGCGGGCTGGCATCCGCAACGCGTCCCAGAACGGGCGGGCCGTGCCCGCCGCTGGTCCCGGGACGGTTAGGCAGGCGTCCACCACGCATCTTGGGACGGGCGGGCCGGGCCCACCGCGGGTCCGGGGACGGGCGGGCAGGCGTCCGCCACTGGTACCGGGACGGCCGGGTCGGGCCCACCGGGGGCCCAGGGACGAACGGGCTGGACCCGCCGTGGGTCCCGGGACGGGCGGGCAGGCGTCCGCCACTGGTCCCGGGACGGAAGGGGTGGCATCCGCCATGCGTCCCGGAACTGGTGGGCCGTGCCTGCCGCGGGTCCCAGGACGGTTGGGCAGGCATCCGCCACGTGTCCTGGGACAGGCGGGCCAGCCCCGCCACGAGTCCCGGGATGGGCGGGCAGGCGTCTGCCACTAGTCCTGGGACGGGCGGGCCGTGCCCGCTGCGGGTCCCGGGACGGTTGGGCAGGCATCCACCAGGCGTCCTGGGACGGGCGGGCCGGGCCCACCGCGGGTCCCGGGACGGGTGGGCAGGCGTCCGCCACTGGTACCAAGACGGGCGGCCCGGGCCCGCCGCTGGTCCCGGGACGGGCGGGCTGGGCCCGCCGCGGGTCCCGGGTCGGGCGGGCAGGCATCCGCCACTGGTCCCGGCACGTGCGGGCAGACGTCCGCCACTGGTCCCGGGACGGAAGGGTTGGCATCCGCCCCGCGTCCCGGAACGGGGGTGCCGTGCCTGCCGCGGGTCCCGGGACGGTTGGGCAGGCGTCCACCACGCTTCCTGGAACGGGCGGGCCGGCCACGCCGCGAGTCCCGGGATAGGCGGGCAGGCGTCCGCCACTAGTCCCGGGACGGGTGGGCCGTGCCCGCCACGGGTCCCGGGATGGTTGGGCAGGCGTCCTGGGACGGGCAGGCCGGGCCCACCGCAGGTCCCGGGACTGGTGGGCAGGCGTCCGCCACTGGTCCTGGCCCGCCGCGGGTCCCTTGACGGGCGGGCCAACCCCGCCACGGGTCCTGGGACAGGCGGGCAGGCATCCGCTACGCGTCCCGGGACGTGTGGGCCAGGCCTGCCGCGGGTCCCAGGGACGGCAGGCAGGCAAATCCGCCACACGTCCCGTGACGGGTAGGCCAGGCCCACCGCAGGGCCAACCCCCCCAGGTCCCGGGATGGGCGGGCAGGCGTCCACCATGCGTCCTGGGACATGCGGGCCGGGCCCGCTGCGGGTTCCCAGGACAGGCGGGCAGGCGTCCGCCACGCGTCCCGGTAAGGGTGGGCCGGGCCCGCCGCAGGTCCCAGGATGGGCGGGCAGGCGTCCGACATGTGTCCGGGACGGGAGGGCCCGGGTCCGCCGTGGGTACGGGATGGGCGATTGGTGTCTGCCATGTGTCATGTGACGGGCAGGCCAGGACTGCCGTGGGTCCCGGGACAGGCGGGCAGGCATTCGCCATTTGTCCAGGATGGGCGGGCCGGGCCCACCCTGGGTCCCGGGACAGGTGGGCAGTGTCCGAAACATGTCCTGGACATGTGACGGATACTTGCCAACGCGTCTTGGAATGGGCCGTGGCAGGCGTCCCCCACCCCCCCAGCGTCCCGGGACGGGCGGGGCCAGGCCCGCCACAGGTTCCTGTGGGACGGGCGTGGCAGGCGTCCTCCACCAACCACGCTTCCCGGGACGGGTGGGCTGGGCCTGCTGTGGGTACCGGGACAGGCAGGCAGTGTCCAAAACATGTCCGGGACAGGTGGGCGGTGTCCGACAACGCGGTTCCTAGACATGTGTTGCGGACCCACCACCCCCGTCCCCGAGACGGGCGGGCAGGGCGTCCACCACGTGTCCTGGGATGGGCGGGCCGGGCCCGCCGCGGGTCCCAGGACAGGCGGGCAGGCGTCCGCCACGCGTCCCGGGATGGGCGGGCCGGGCCTGCCACGGGTCCTGGGACGGGGCTGGGCGGGCCGGCCGCGGGAGGTCCCTGGGACGGGCGGGCCGGGCCTGCCGCGGGAGGTCCCTGGACGGGCGGGCAGGCGTCCGACATGTGTCCGGGACGGGAGGGCCTGGGTCCGCCATGGGTACGGGATGGACGATTGGTGTCTGCCACGTATCACGGGACAGGCGGGCCAGGACCGCCTCCAGGCGGGCAGTGTCTGACACATGTCCGGGAGAGGCTGGCAGTGTCCGCCACATGTCCTGGACACGTGGCGATCACCGCCACGGGTCCCGGGATGGGCGGGCAGGTGTCCGCCACGCGTCACGGGATTGGCGGGCTGGATCCGCCGCGGGTCCCGGGACGGGCGGGCAGGCGTCCGCTGCGGTTACTGCGACGGGCGGGCGGTGTCCGCCACGTGTCCCAGGACAGGCGGGCTGGGCCCGCCGTAGGTCCATGGCTGGGCAGGCGGTGTCCACCACATGTCCCGGGACGGGGGGGCTGGTGCCCGCCACGTGTCCCGGGATGGGCGGGCTGGTGCCCGCCACGTGTCTTGGGACGGGCGGGCCAGGCCCGCCACGGGTTCTGGGACAGGCGGGCGGTGCCCACCACGTGTCCCGTGACGGTTAGGCCGGAGCCGCTGTGGGTCTTTGGGACAGGCGGGCAGTGCCCGCTATATGTCTTGGGACGAGCGGGCTTGGCCCGCTGCGGATCCCGGTATGGGCGGGCGGTTTACGCCACGTGTCCCAGGACGGGTGGGCAGTGTCCGCCACGTGTCTCGGGATGGGTTGGCCAGGCCCGTCGCGGGTCCCGGGACAGGCGGGCGGTGCCTGCTACGGGTACCTGGACGGGAGGGCGGTCTCCGCTGTGTGTCCCAGGACAGGCGGGCCGGGCCAGCCGCGGGTCCCCAAGTCAGGCCACCAGTATTTGGGCCCCCGTCGGGGAGGTGACCAGATTAGAACACCATGGGTGGGGCCCTTGGCGGGGAGGAGACTCGGTCTAGCCGCCAGGGGTGGGGCCTCTAGAGGGGAAGCAAATGGGTTGAGCTGCCAGGAGTGGGCCCCCCAGTGGGGAGGCGACTGGGTATTGCCGTCAGGGTTGAGGATCCTTGTTGGGAGGACACTGATTTGGTCCCCTTGGGTGGGGCCCCTGGTGGGGAGGAGACCGGGTCAGGCTGTCTGGCGTGGGGCCCACAGCCAGGAGGAAAAAAAAGTCTAGTTTTTCAGTTTTCAGACCAAGCCAATTTTGCTCTAACTGCTCTTTGCTTTAAAACTAAACAAAGAAACAGACTGAAAACAAGGACAGTTAATGGGGCTCTTTTCTCTCTGCTAGTTGCATCAAAGGTTCTGGAGGGTCATGTGCTCATTTTACTCCTGCAAATGATGTTTTCCAGAATAATAATCATGCACAGTTATTCCAGAACATCAGAGAGCATGAATTTGATTTGAAAGAAGATTCTTAAAGATATACTTTACAATTATTATTCTTATTAATTTCTTCATCATGGGATAGGTATCAGTACCAGTCATGTTTAATTATATATATTTATTTTAAATTACTACTCAGTGATGCTATTTTGATTTTTGATGTTTTGGAGTCTTTAAAGAGATGTATGAGTGGGCCTATCAGCTCGCATATCTTCGTGTTAATTCGTTATCAGTTTAGTTTACACTATGGAAAGAAGTGACGTTCTAAGCTGAATACTTATTTTTACCACATATATAGTAATATAGTAATAATTTGTTCATAACATTAACTAATTATTTATAATTCCATTTTTTTCGTTTTTCTAGAGAGAAATGTTTCATTTGTATTTTTTTCTTAATTATGTAAATTGCAAGATATTAATGACTGCAAAGAAATCATACATATATTCATTATTTTGTCAAATTATAAAAATGTGTTAAATATCAGAAACAGTGTAAGATAATAATTACGATAAAACCTACAACTTTGTACTATATTTTTACTGAAAACCCCATAATTTTGAGAAGCCAGTACGATAAATCCAACCCGAGAGTGTGGCAACACTGGGCAGGAGGAGCAGCTGCACAAACACATCAGTAACCCGCATAGCTTTGATGTAACT
This sequence comes from Macrobrachium nipponense, assembly GCF_015104395.2. NCBI lineage: Eukaryota > Metazoa > Arthropoda > Malacostraca > Decapoda > Palaemonidae > Macrobrachium > Macrobrachium nipponense. The sequence continues at coordinate 82,125,992 of NC_087203.1, read as the reverse complement.
ACATCGTTCACTTCTGAGCCGGAGTTGTCAAGTACTCTTTATATCTAAGTCCTTTTTTTCTTGTTTATTCATTAAAATGCCAGGGAAGAAGCAGTCAAGAAAGCGTACATTAGCTAGAGAAAGGTTGAAAAAAAGACTTAGAAAGATAACAAGAAAGAACACCAAGATGAAGCATGTTAGGTCAGAATAATTTTTCACCAGCTTGGACTTACTTGAAGGCTTTCACCAGATACCATTACCTAAGTGATTGTACCTCATACACCGCCTTCAACACACTCAGGGAACTTCATCAATTTTTACGTATGCCTCCGGCTTACGTTGCGCCCCAATTACTATATAGTGTTTGGAGACTTTTAGGGGATACCCTACATGCCTATATGGTTGGTCTTGTAATCTTTTCTAATACCTTAGAAGTACATTCGCATAAACTAGAGCTAGTGCTACAGAGACTAAGACAAATAATCTCAGAGTAAAATATCCTAATGTGAGTTTTAAAAACCGAACATGTTTATTTAGGTTTTATGTGTCTAGTCAAGGTCTTAAAGTAGTCCATGGTAAGGTGTCGGCTATTCATAACTTTCCGGTACCTATTAACGAAAAAGGGGGATACAGCACTTTTGCGCTGTAGTGGGTATTACAATCGGTCATGTATCCTATATATAAAGTATCATGTATCCTATATATAAATGATCATAAATAACAGAATCGAAATATGTCTGTGCGTGTACGCACTAGGAATCTATTTAAAGTGCACCTAGGTTAATCATTTAGATTAGTCATTTATGTGAATCAGTTGTATTAAGTGCACATATATTGATCATCATTATATGAATCCATATAGTCAGACGGTCAGGGTTAGTCAAATCTGCCAGTGTTCAAAACAAAGCACATTCCACACAATAAGCGACTCTAGCAGAGCGGGGAAAAGCGATGTTGGATCATTCATGCCAATACCTTTTTGAATTAAAAAGGAATTTTCCTATGAATCACACGACCGTATCAAGTAATCAGAGCAGGTTCTTGTAATTTTTATACAATAAGTTATTATAAATAGTGGTGGATTAAGCCCGACTGTACGCGCCGTAAAAATTAGAATATCTTGTTTTTATGCCTTTAGTCCACGTAATATCCTGTATTTACGGGCTCACCGTCTGTTGTTCGAACTTCCCTATTGAGAAGTCCGGATAAGCGCGCGCTTACAGATACCTCTATAGTTATAAAAAACAGTTAATCAAATAATAACTTATATAGAGGAACCAATCATTTGTCTCATAAATCGTGATATTGTTCAGCGACCCAACAGAATTCTCCCACAACCGCAGTCGCAGTTTGCATGCAAAATCTCGAGACGCATGCACCCTCGAATGTCTTAGTGCGTGTAAAAAGACTTTGCTGGGATCTGAAATTTTAATCCTTCCTGACACTCTGAAATATAACGATTTCCGCGAACAAAGCCCTATACACGGTTGACTCACAGCAACAAGTTAATCTAGTAATCCACAAAACCTATACATATAAATATCGCATTTTTTTATTGTTTCTAAATTTTAATCACGCCCAACCAGTCGTAGATGAATCTCTCTTATACTCTATCTAAAGTAATATCCGTAAAGTCATTCAAGCAGAGGTGATTCAGCAGAAATTTTTTTTTATCTTTTATCTGAATACCAGGATGTTTCTCCACTAGTGAGTGATCTCTGGGGAAAAACGGATGTCATTGAAAACAAATACGGTCTAAGGACAAACATAAAGCTATATACGTACCTTCGTATAGACTTCCAATGAAATTTCAAAATAGAGATAAATGACGAAGTTGAAAAAATGTTAGTAATAGGGGTCATTAGGAAATCAAATAGCCCATATAATTTTTCCCTCAAACGTCATGCCAAAAAAGATCGGACTTGGCGTATCTGCGTAGATTTCTGTTGCTTAAACAAGGAAACGATTCCCGATCGTTTCCAGTGCCATGTACCGACGATATCTTATCTTTGTTAGGTCAGAATAAATTTTTCACCAGCTTGGACTTACTTGAAGGCTTTCACCAGATACCATTACCTACTATGAGATTCAGGGTCTCTGTAACACGGTTTTTTGGACTTTGCTCCTTGTCAAAGCATCGGATGTAGCTGAAAGTTGACATATGTATATTTTACAACCACACACAAATTTTGTCAGCATTATCAATAACCTAAACCGATAGTTTTAATTTTTATAGAGTAAAAATGATTTAGCCGACACCATGGCCAATGATTACTAGCCAAGAGTCTAATAACATTCATTACGTCAGCAAGGTAAACAAACCTTTTGACGAAATGTTGCCCCGCCCATCCAGTAGACAGAAACTCCATCGGCTCTGAAACCCAAAGACTTTATGAATGGCGGAACGATACATAGATGTGGGTGGGGAATCAGTGCTAGCGTAGTAATACTACTGTAGCAGTAGTGCCGCAACAGTATAGCAGTAATATACATGAATTAAACGTTTAGGCCAACTGCTGGGATCCTTGAGGATCATTTAGCACTTCTTACAACTACTCGAGAAATTAGTTTTTACTGCCAGAAGTTAAATTTTCTAATCCAACAATGCCCATGGTAGCCTTCAGTGTTATCCTGAATTATAACGAGGCGAAAGTGGGTGGAGCCTCATGAAGTCATCAGTCTGACGATAATTGTTGGTGAAGGTTTAAAGCCAATATACGGTACCGGCTATTTTTTTTCAGTAAATAGGTAGATAGCCAATAAATAAAAATTGTTTGACATTGGATATAGCAGTTATCAAATCAAGCTTGTCTACTATGTTTTTGAAAATTACCAACTATTCCCTACATCTTGTCAATCTGATTGTGACCTATAAAGTGGACTGTAATTTCTTAGGAAACCTATTTTGGGAGTTAGACTAATAATCGAAGTGTTTTTGTATTTATTAACATATTTTGTTGGTTTGTTCATTATGATAATTATCAGTGGAGAGGTTCCAGAGTTCATAAAGGTGTACTGCTTTGCTTGTATTTAAATTTGATGTCATTGTTTGCAGAAGGTTTAGCCTTCGTTACGTATAGCCAATCATCCATCGAGAAAGAGGGAAGAAATGCTGTCATAAGTTACGTAACGAGTGCGTTCGAAACCTTTTCTCTGAGTAAGTTGGCCCTTCTTCAAAAAATCACTTTTACATTATTAGTACCAAATTTATTCAACCTACGTAATGCAGAATACAGTCAAAATTTATGTGTAGATATAATGTGTATTCTGAATAAGCGTTATATTTATGAAATGCATAGATAAAAAGTTATTGCGAAAAAAACCGTGTTACAGAGGCCCTGAATCTCATAGTAGTTCAATTAAATCCCACTAACTGATCTCTCTCTCTCTCTCTCTCTCTCTCTCTCTCTCTCTCTCTCTCTCTCTCTCTGTTTAGAATCCAGTAAAATGATTCGTTACTTTAAACCGCGCTAACCGTTCTCTCTCTCTCTCTCTCTCTCTCTCTCTCTCTCTCTCTCTCTGGTGCTTACGTTGCATGGAACCAGTGGTTATTCAGCAACGGGACCAACGGCTTTACGTGACTTCCGAACCACGTCGAGAGTGAACTTCTATCACCAGAAATACACATCTCTCACTCCTCAATGGAATGGCCGAGAATCGAACCCGCGACCACCGAGGTGGGACGCTAATACCATACCAACCACGCCGCTGAGGCGCTTGGCAAAACTTTGGAAAAACTAGAAAATAAAGTTTAGGCAGCAATAAAGTCCATAGAGAGACGCTGTGCTACTCGACATTTTGGCCAAACAGCTTCTAGGCAGTTTGCAGTTTCTAGGCAAATAAGGGAGCTTTGTACCTCGTAATGAGAGAGAGAGAGAGGGAGGGAGGGAGGGAGAAAACCTTTAGTGGGATTTAGTTCAAGATATCTTAAATCACTTTAAACTGAAAGTCCTTACAGAGAGAGAGAGAGAGAGAGTGGGATTTAGTGCAACAGATATTTCACATTTTAAACTCTGAAAGTTCTTGAGAGAGAGAGAGAGAGAGAGAGAGAGAGAGAGAGAGAGAGAGAGAGAACGGTTAGCAGTGTTTAGTGAAGTATCTCGTTGCATTAAACCACACTAACCCGTTGTTCGGGTCTCTCTCTCTCTCTCTCTCTCTCTCTCTCTCATCGAGAGGTACAAAGCTCTTTTAATTGCCTCTAAGGACGGCAGATGTAAATTCGCTAGAACTATGAACGGGTTTATTGTACGATTTAACTGTACAAAACTCCTGTAGCATTTGTGTACCTCTAATAAATGGAGTAGTACCAAATGGATGGCTGTTATGGAGATTGCGATAAAGCGTATTCGTCATTAAGAATAGAAAATGGTAAAAAATTCTCTCTCTCTCTCTCTCTCTTCAGATTTTCCATATTTTTCTTTGAATGATTACATTAAACGAAAACCAGACAAGAAATAATGGATGAAAACTAGCACTGAAGAGATACAACGCATCCGATTGTGGGATCTTCTTTACATACAAGATATGTAACACATGGAATAAACTGCCACCCGAAGTTGTAAACAGCAACAGTGTGGAAGAGTTCAAAAGAAAGCTAGATACAATCATTAGTACACTGTGAATGAACAGTGGAACCTGCTCCTACAGGTAAGTGAGCACACGATGTCTCCTCTTAGGATGGACTAACTTCCTCTCACTGTCGCTCTCTCTGTCATCCCCTTCCCAGCCTCCACCCTCTGTAGTGCCATTGATGTCTTAACCTCCCAGTATTCTTTTCCAAATGGTCAGTCATATGTATACCAAAATTAGGCATGCCCCGTTAAAGAGAAGCCTTTCCCACCCCCACCCTCTTTGGTGCCATTTGGTGCCCTTTGTGGGTAGTGATGTCTTATGCCCACAGTGCTAATTTCGTGATTTAAAGCCATATGATTGACATTGCTGAAAGCATTTCAGAGTTTTGTTGGCACAGACACATACATATGTACATAACATACATGCATGCAGGCATCCATTATATATATATATATATATATATATATATATATATATATATATATATATATATATATATATATATATATATCTATATAGATATATAGATAGATATATATATAAATATATATTATATATATATATATATACTTATATATATATATATATTATATATATATATAGATATATATATAAGATAAATATATATTAGAATATAAAGTATATTAAATATTAGATATATATATATTATTAAATATATATTATACTATATATTATATATATATATATATATACTATAAATATTATTATATATATATACTATATATATTAATATATATATATATATATATAATTATAATATATAAATAATATATATTAAGATAAAGAAGATTAAGGGCAGGAACACGAAGAGATTCACATTATGCTTTAATCCTACGTTTCGTGACAACATCACCACATCATCAGGGATTTTTCTACAAAATAAAATATAAAATGTTAACGTAAAATAAGAGCTGATTACAAGATCCAATAGTTGAAAAGTTGAAACGGTTTAATGGTAAAATTGCAACTCTCACACTTAAATTACACGCACACTTTATTTAAAACAGACCAGAAGTACCAAACGACTTACAAATGACGAGAAGAACATTTTAAAATCTCAGCTAAATTACACAATTACATAAAAATAAAAACAAATACAATAAAAAGTAAAAGTCATATATTCATAAAACCACGGCCAAAAACCGCTTAACACTTAGCCAACCTTTCACCATCAAAGATAAAAACACACTAAAAGTAAACAACGTGAAGAGGCACAAGGAATGACAGAATGATTAGGCTAAAAACAGGGGGACAGCAAGAGGAAATGCTCATTTATGTATATATATATATATATATATATATATATATATATCTATATATATATATATATATATATATATATATATATATATATATATTGCTACTTTCAAAATGCATGTTTCCCCTATTTGAAATGTCATGTAGAATTATGCAACATTTTTTCAGATTCCTAGATAGTTTAGAGATAGGATGTTTTAAAATGTGTGTTCAGATTTTGCATTACATAATGTAAAAAGAGAGAGATTTTCTTTGTCTGT
>NC_087203.1:82099903-82114903 GCF_015104395.2 Macrobrachium nipponense | reverse complement strand
CAGTTTGGCTGCGGGTTTACAGATGATCCCGTCAGAAATACTATTATTATGTTTTGTCTGTTCTTAGGAACAGTGTTTACCCTTGAACCTATTGGAAAGATGATTTCTCTCTGGCAAGAGAAGGCAAAATCACCATCTCTATCTACACGGAGTTCTAACCAGGGCGTCGAAGAGATCATCTTTGCCCCTGAGGATGTATAATGAGAAACGGATTAAGTAAATCCAGGATAAACCATAGGAGCAAAATTCAGGCAATGGAAAACGAACGTTCTTGGCTGAAGGCGACGCTGAAGGAAAAAGACGAATTCATTCAGAAAGTTACTGAAAACGTTGTAAGGCTCATGACTAGAACCACGACAAACGAGGAAGAATCAATCTCGAGCCGAAAGTGCCAAGAGAGTAATAAAGAAGAAGAGGTCGAAAAGGAGAGAGGAAACGGAACTGGCAAGACGACTACTAAAAGAAATTGCAAAACTGAAACAGGACTTGGAGGAACTTCGGAGGGAGGTAAGAGCTGGACAGAAGAATGACAAGGATGCCAGCCAATCAAGAAAGAGGCCACGCAAATACGGCGAGGAAAACAAGATCACAAAGCAGATTCTGGGCAGGATTCGCAACCAACATGGACTCCTCTGAGTGGGATGTCTATTCATTGGTGAAGACAGATTCGACCAGAAGAACTAGTGACGCTGAAGTAGTCAACGAACGCGAAACTGCCATAAGGAAGTGGAGTAAAATGCGGCGCTGGAATGGGAAAATTAAAAGGTGGTTAAAACCCGAACCTAAACACGATCCTATGTGGGATGAACTTCGGGAAGGACTGCTCAGAGACTGGCAAAAACTTTCTCGTTCAGAGGTGATACCAGAGTCTGAAATAAAGGACATACTTCAGGATATGGAGTAGATGTTTAAGAGTGAAATTAAGATGGGAAAGGAGGACATAGAAGCGGTGCTTAAGCACGAGACACCTGAAACGGAACCAAAAGAGGTACTGGGAAATACAGAAATATTCGAGGAAATCAGAGAGATCCTTGAGGAGGAGAAGGCTGAAAGGCGCTCTCAAAGAAAGGTGGGAAAAAAACGCATGGAAATCCGTCATCCGGGAACATAAGGACAGAAAGGCCAACGAAAGGGCTGACAAAAAGCTGAGGAAACAGCAATTACTCTCTAGAAAACGGGAAGAAAAGGAGGGAAAGACTCAAAGGAAAGCTGAAAAAAGGTGGGTTAGCGCAGTCAAGAGGAACATCATGGAGCGACACGAGGAGAGGAAACAGAAAAGAAGAGATGACAGATTGAGGAAACTGAGGGACTTGATCGAGTTTGTCAAGCAAGAACGTAAGATAATGAAACAGAAAAAGAAGGCTGACCGAGAATGGCTAGAGAGAGAAGCCATGTCTTTGGCACTGTATGACCATCAAGTAAGGATGGAAGAACGAAAAAAAAAGGAAAAAGGAAAAATAAGCACGAAGAGCTTTCAAGCAGGAATTGAAGGAAAGGAACGCCCAATTGGGCTGAAGAATAATTGAAGGCTGAAGAATAATAGGCTGAAGAATGAAATCAGAACCAAGTCAGAGGAAGAACACAAGAGGAGAAAGGCTAAAGCAAAGCTAAATAGTGCATTAAATGATCTCAAAAGAAGGAAAAAAGACCTGTGGAGAAAACGAAAAACCCAAAAGGTCTAAAGTAGAAGTACAACTTCATGATTACTTTGGGCTCTTCCTTCAGGATCCTCTATTGCTCGATTTGTATTACAGAAATAAATATATAAAAATTAAGTTTATCACCCAGGATTAAGGTCCCGCGAGCATGAAAAAGAGGAAAAGAGGCTACGAAGGGAAAACATTCCTCGAAAGGAAGATTTGGGTATGAAAGAGGAATTCAAAAGGGAAATATAAATTGATAAAAAGAAAAGAAAAAATAGACACAAAGCATCAAACAAATAGACAACCGAAGGGAAAGGTGAGGAAAAGGAAAACCACTGCAGGGAGAAGAAATGGAGCATCCAAAGCAGGTGGGACTGAAGAGTTGGGGGGGCCGCTGGAAACTTTCTCCTGGAAGCTTCAAGGCTGGTGACTGAAAGCAGTTGGGGGGCTGTGGAAGAACTCTACTTGGAAGCATAAGGCTGGTGGAACTGAAGGCATTGGGGCCTGTGGAAGTACTCCTGCTCTGAAGCATCCAAGGCTGGTGGATGGAGGCAGGTTGGGGGGCTGCGGGAAGTTACTCTACTCTGGAAAGCCACCAGGCAGGTTTGGGGAGGGCCTCTTGAAAGCTATCCTTTGGAAGCATCCAGGCTTGGTGGGGACTGAAACAATTGGGGCCGTCGGCTGGAAGAACTCTACTTGAAGCATCAAAGGCTGGTGGGACTGAAGGCAGTTGGGGGGCGGCTCTGGCAAACTCTTCTCGTAAGCATCCAAAAAGCAGGTGGACTGAGAAGTTTGGGGGGCTGCTGGAATACTCTACTCAGGAAGCATCCAAGGCGGTGGCTGAAGGGCAGGTTGGGGGCTGCTGGAAGAAAACTTTACTCTGGAAGCAGCCAAGGCTGGTGGACGAAGGCGTTGGGGGGCTGCTGGAAGTACGATATCTGGAACCAACCAAGGCTGGGGGTGGACTGAAGGCAGTTGGGGGGCTGGCTGGAAGACTCTATCCTCTGGAAGCATCCAAAGCGGTGGACTGAAAGGCGTTGGGGGCTTGCTGGAATACTCCTACTCAAGAAGCATCCAAAGCATGAGGACTGAAGGCAGTTTGGGGTGGGCGCAAGTACCTCGCTCTGGAAGCAATCCAAGGCTGGGGACGAAGACAGTTGGGGGGCTGCTGAAAGTAAACTTCTTAACTCTACAAGCCAAAGGCAAAGGAAGGGGGTGGACGGAAGGGCAGTTGGCTTGGGGGCTGCGAAAGAACTCTACTCGGAAGCTCCAAGGCTGGTGGGAACTAAAGGCCGTTGGGGGGCTGCTGGAAGTACTCTACTCTGAAACATCCAAAGCAGGGGGGTGACTGAAGGCCAGGTTGGGGGGCCTGCTGGAAGTACTTATTCTGGAAGCATCCAAAGAGGTGGACTGAAGGGCAGTTGGCTGCTGGAAGTACCTACTCTGGAGCAGCCAAGGCTGGTGGGACTGAAGGCAGTTGGGGGGGTGCTGGAAGAACCCTACTCTGGAGCATCCAAGGCTGGTGGACTGAAGGCGTTTGGGGGTGCTGGAAGTAACTTCTACTCGGAAGCTATAAGGCTGGTAGACTGAAAGGAAAGTTGGGGGTTGCTGATGGAAGTACGGCTACTCTGGAAGCATCAGGCTGGTGGACTAAAGGCAGTTGGGGGCTTGATGGAAGTATCTTCTCTGGAAAGCCTCCAAGGCTGGTGGACTGAGGCATGGGGGGCGGCTGGAATCCTCTCTGGGAAAGATCCAAGCTAGTGGACGAAAGGCCAGTTGGGGGCTGCTGGAGTACTCTACTCTGGAAGCAATCAAGGCTGGTGGCTGAAGGCAGTTGGGGGGCTGCTGGAAGTACTCTACTCGGAACACCAAGGCCAGTGGGACTGAAGGCGTTGGGAGCTGCCGAAGTACTCAACTCTGGAAGCATACAAGGGTGGTTGGACTGAAGGCGTTGGGGTGCTGCTGGAAGTACTCTGCTCTGAAGCATCCAAGGTTTGGTGGCTAAAGGCGTTGGGGTGCGCTTTGAAGTTATTCTACCTCTGGAAGCTACAAGCTGGTGGAATGAAGGCAGTTGGGGGGCTGCTGGAAGTACTCTATTCTGGAAGATCTAAGGTGGACTGAAGGCAGTTGGGGTGCTTGCTTGAGATTATACTCGGAGCTACCAAAGGCTTGGTGGACGGAAGCAGTTTGGGGTGCGGCTGGGAATATTTCTACTCTGGAAGGCAGACAAGGCTGGTGGAATGGAAGGCAGTTGGGGGTCTGCGGAGTACTCATTCTTGAACATTACACAAAGGCTGGTGGGAAACCTGAAGGGCAGTTGGGGGGCTGCTGGAAGTACTCTGCTCTGGAAGCAGACAAAGGCTGGTGGACGAAGGCAGTTGGGGTGCTGTGGAAGTACTCTTACTCTGGAAACATCCAAAGGAATGGTTGGACTGAAGCTTTGGGTTGGGGGCTGCTGGAAATACTCTGCTCTGGAAGCATACAAGGCTGGTGGACTGAAGGCAGGGGGTTGGGGGGCTGTGGAAGGGGGGTTCTCTGCTTTTGGGAAGCTCCAACTGGTGACCTGAAAGCAGTTGGGGGCTGCTGGAAGTACTGCTGGAAGCATCCAAGGCTGGTGGCTGAAGGCAGTTTGGGGGCGCTGATTCCTACCTTCTGGAAGCATCCAAGGCGGTTTGGCCTGAAAGCTATTGGGGGGGCTGCTGGAATTACTCTACTCTGGAAGCATCCAAGGCTGGTGGACTGAAAGCTGTTGGGGGGCTGCTGGAAGTACTCTACTGTGGAAGCATCCGAGGCTGGTGGACTGAAGGCAGTTGGGTGGCTGCTGGAAGTACTCTATTATGGAAGCATCCAAGGCTGGTGGACTGAAGGCAGTTGGGGGGCTGCTGGAAGTACTCTACTGTGGAAGCATCCAAGGCTGGTGGACTGAAAGCAGTGGGGGGGCTGCTGGAAGTACTCTACTGTGGAAGCATCCAAGGCTGGTGGACTGAAGGCAGTTGGGGGGCTGCTGGATGTACTCTGGTCTGGAAGCAACTAAGGTGGACTGGTGAACTGAAGTGGACTTAGGCATTGGGGGGCCTGCTGGAAGTACTCTATTATGGAAGCATCCAAGGCTGATGGACTGAAGGCAGTTGGGGGGCTGCTGGAAGTAATCTACTCTGGAAGGCATCAGGGTCTGTGGAAGCTAAGCATTTGGTGGTGGCTGGCTTGGAAGGAATAATCTATTGGAAGCAATCGGAGGGGGGCTGTGACTGAAGGCAGTTGGGGGGCTGCTGGAAGTAATCTACTCTGGAAGCATCCAAGGCTGGTGGACTGAAGGCAGTTGGGGGGCTGCTGGAAGTAATCTACTCTGGAAGCAATCCAAGATTCTGTGACTTGGAAGGCCAGGTGTTGGGCTGCTGGAAGTAATCTAATCTGGAAGCATCCAAGGCTGGTGGACCTAAGGCAGTTGGGTGGCTGCTGGAAGTACTCTATTATGGAAGCATCCAAGGCTGGTGGACTGAAGGCAGTTGGGGGGCTGCTGGAAGTAATCTACTCTGGAAGCATCCAAGGCTGGTGGACTGAAGGCAGTTGGGGGCTGCTGGAAGTAATCTACTCTGGAAGCATCCAAGGCTGGTGGACTGAAAGCAGTGGGGGCTGCTGGAAGTACTCTACTCTGGAAGCATCCAAGGCTGGTGGACTGAAGGCAGTTGGGGGGCTGCTGGAAGTACTCTACTCTGGAAGCATACAAGGCTGGTGGACTGAAGGCAGTTGGGGGGCTGCTGGAAGTACTTCTATTATGCATCCAAGGCTGGTGACTGAAGGCAGTTGGGGGCTGCTGGAAGTACTACTCTGAAGCATCCAAGGCTGGTGGACTGAAGGCAGTTGGGGGGCTGCTGGAAGTAATCTAATCTGGAAGATCCAAGGCTGGTGGACTAAAGCAGTTGGGGGCTGCTGGAAGTACTCTATTCTGAAGGCATCAAGGCTGGTGGACTGAAGCAGTTGTTGGGGGGCTGCTGGAAGTACTCTGCTCTGGAAGCATCCAAGGCTGGTGGACTGAAGGCAGTTGGGGGGCTGCTGGAAGTACTCTGCTCTGGAAGCATCCAAGGCTGGTGGACTGAAGGCAGTTGGGGGGCTGCTGGAAGTACTCTACTCTGGAAGCATCCAAGACTGGTGGACTGAAGGCAGTAGTGGGGGCTGCTGGAAGTACTCTGCTCTGGAAGCATACAAGGCTGGTGGACTGAAGGCAGTTGGGGCTGCTGGAAGTACTATGCTCTGGAAGCATAAAAGGATGGTGGACTGAAGGCAGTTGGGGGCTGTTGGAAGTACTCTACTCTGGAAATATCCAAAGGCTGGTGGACTGAAAGCAGTTGGGGGTGCTGCTGGAAGTACTCTACTCTGGAAGCATCCAAGGCTGGTAGACTGAAAGCAGTTGGTGGGCTGCTGGAAGTACTCTACTCTGGAAGCATCCAAGGCTGGTGGACTGAAAGCAGTTGGGGCTGCTGGAAGTACTATGCTCTGGAATCATATGGTGACTGAAGGCAGGTTGGGGGCTGTTGGAAGTACTCTACTACTGGAAATAGCCAAAGGCTGGTGGACTGAAAGCAGTTGGGGTGCTGCTGGAAGTATCTACTCTGGAAGCATCCAAGCTGTAGACTGGAAAGCAGTTGTGGGCTGTTGGAAGTACTCTACTCTGGAAGCATCCAAGGCTGGTGGACTGAAAGCAGTTGGGGGCCTGCTGGAAGTACTCTACTCTGGAAGCATCCATGACTGGTGGACTAAAAGCAGTTGGTGGGCTGCTGGAAGTACTCTGCTCTGGAAGCATCCAAGGCTGGTGGACTGAAGGCATTTTGGGGGGCTGCTGGAAGTACTCTGCTTTGGAAGCATCCAAGGCTGGTGGACTGAAGGCAGTTGGGGGTCTGCTGGAGTACTCTACTCTGGAAGTATCCAAGGCTGTGGACTAAAGCAGTTGGGGCCGCCTGGAAGTACTCTATTCTGGAAGCATGCAAGGCTGGTGGACTGAAAGCGGTTGGGGGGCTGCTGGAAGTACTCTACTCTGGAAGCATGCAAGGCTGGTGGACTGAAAGCAGTTGGGGTGCTGCTGGAAGTACTCTGCTCTGGAAGCATCCAAGGCTGGTGGACTGAAGGCAGTTGGGGGGCTGCTGGAAGTACTATTCTGGAAGCATCCTAGGCTGGTGGACTGAAGGCAGTTGGGGGGCTGCTGGAAGTTCCCTGCTCTAGAAGCATCTAAGGCTTGGGAACTAAAAGTAGAGGGAGGAGGAGGTGCAGGAGGAGGACGAGGGGAGGGGAGGAGGAGCAGGAGGAAGAGGAGCAGGAGCAGGAGCAGGAGGAGGAGCAGTAGAAGGAGCAGGAGGGGAGGGGGAGGGAATGGAGGAGGAGGAGGAGGTGTAGTTGACGAGGAGGTGGGGGGATTGGGAGGAGGAGGAGGAATCCTTGTAAAGTAAACAAATTCCATTTGGTAGTTACAGTTAGTGAATGGTCTCAAAATCTAAAGGCATATAATAGTACAATTTTAAACGTAATTTTTAGTTTTCCTATCATACAAACCTGAGAGTCTTTAAATAGGATAGAGATCAAATTTTTCATTTGTGCAGGATAAAACTTTGATCATGTTAACCTGGACACAAGTAACCAAAAAAAAGGACAAGCAATTTAATTATACAAAAGTAGAGTATTCTAACAACTATCGGAACACTACGGGAGGAAAACAGGTTACATGACAATATTACCTACTATGAGATTCAGGGCTTTTGTAACACGGTTTTTTGGCAATAACTTTTTATCTATGCATTTCATAGATATAACGCTTATTCAGAATATACATTATATCTACACATAAAGTTTGAGTGCATTCTGCATTACGTAGGTTGAATAAATTTGGTACCTATAATGTAAAAGTGACTTTTTTTGAAGATGGGCCAACTTACTCAGAAATAAGGTTTCGAACGCACTCATTACGTAACTTATGACAGCATTTCTTCCCTCTTTCTCGATGGATGATTGGCTATACGTAACGAAGGCTATACCTCTGGCAACAATGACATAAAAATTTAAATACAAGCAAAGCAGTACACCTTTATGAACTCTGTATCCTCTCCATTGATAATTGTCATAATGAACAAACCAACAAAATATGTTAATAAATACAAAAACACTTCGATTATTAGTCTAACTCCCAAAATAAGTGTCCTTAAGAAATTAATAATTGAACTTTATAGGTCACAATCAGATTGACAAGATGTAGGGAATAGTTGGTAATTTTCAAAGACATAGTAGAAAAGCTTGATTTGATAACTGCTGTATCCAATGTCAAGCAATTTTTATTTATCGGCTATCTACCTATTTACTGAAGAAAAAAAAATAGCCGGTACCGTATTTTGGCTTTAAACCTTCACCAATAATTATCGTCAGAATGATGACTTCATGAGGCTCCACCCACTTTGGCCTCGTAATTCAGGATAACACTGAAGGCTATCATGGACATTGTTGTATTAGAAAATCTAACTTCTGGCTATAAAAACTCATTTCTCGAGTAGTTGTAAGAAGTGCTAAATGATCCTCAAGGATCCCAGCAGTTGGCCTAAACGTTTAATTCATGTATATTGCTGCTATTACTAATTTTACGGCACTACTGCTACAGTAGTATTACTACGCTAGCACAGATACCCCACCCACATCTATGTATCGTTCCGCCATTCATAAAGTCTTTATATCCAACATGGTTGTACAGACTAAAGAAGAAGAAAAAAAATTATATCGGATGATCCGTTGGTCTGCTGGAGATTTTAGCACATATAAGCTTGTGTTTACTTTGGATAAAAATCTTATTTTAACAAAAATAGTTATATAAAGACTGTTTACATACAATCTCTCTCTTTCTCTCTCTCTTGGTGGCATAGTGAATAGTTAATGGAAATTTTCAAAATCCTGAATGACATTACAAGTATTATAATCACGTTACGCTAAATACAAATCAGACCATAAACATTGGATTTAAACTAGAAACTGAATAATTGCCTATTCAGGCTATAGTAAGTATGGCCACGGGCTTTCTTTTGACTGTATAAAGTTGCAAGTCGTAAGACAAATGCAGTTTTGCAACAACGGGGACAATTCCAAATCCTGTTAGCCATTCTTGACCACTATGGGTTTCAGAGCCGATGGAATAAGGTGAATGGGTTTCTGTCTGGTGGATGGGCGGAGCAACATTTCGTAAAACGATGTTTACTTTGCTTACATAATGAATGTTTTTCAACTCTTGGCTTGCAATCATTGGCCATGGCGTCGGCTAGATCATTTTTACTCTATAAAAATTAAAACTATCGGGTTTAGGTTATTGATAATGCTGATAAAATTTGTGTGTGGTTGTAAAATATACATATGTCAACTTTCAGCTATATCCGATGCTTTGATAAGGAGCAAAATCCAAAAAATCGTGTTACAGAATCTCATAGTAAGTGATTGTACCTCATACACTGCCTTCAGCACACTCAGGGGACGTTATCAATTTTTACGCATGCCTCTGGCTTACGTTGCGCCCCAATTACAATATAGTGTTTGGAGACTTTTAGGGGATACCCTACATGCCTATATGGTTGGTCTTGTAATCTTTTCTAATACCTTAGAAGTACATTCGCATAAACTAGAGCTAGTGCTACAGAGACTAAGACAAATAATCTCAGAGTAAAATATCCTAATGTGAGTTTTAAAAACCGAACATGTTTATTTAGGTCTTATGTGTCTGGTCAAGGTCTTAAAGTAGTCCATGGTAAGGTGTCAGCTATTCATAACTTTCCAGTACCTATTAACGAAAAAGGGGGATACAGCACTTTTGCGCTGTAGTAGGTATTACAATCGTAAGTATATATGTAACTCTTCAATCATAGCAGCTCCTTTAACAGATCTTACAAAGAAGGGCGTAGATTTATTATGGTCTGAAAAGCATCAACAGGCGTTCGATATCTTAAAAGCGGAATTATGCAGCTCAACTACCTGAAAAATCCCTGATTTAAATAAGGAAATTTTTTTTATTGCAACAGACGCCTCAGACCAAGGGGTAAGAGGGGTACTACTTCAGCAATATGATAAACAGTTCTTTCCTATAGCTTTTTATTCACGTAAACTAAAGCCCTCTGAAAGTAAATATGCAGTAATAGGCAAGGAAGGGCTAGGTATCTTTAACTCACTAGTACATTTTAAGTTCATAATCTACGACTATCCTGTTAAAGTCCTTACTGACCATTAGTCCCTTACCGAGTTTTTCAAAGGCTCTAATCACAGTCCCAAAAGAACTCGGCGACATATGATCATTCAGGTCTTTGGAGCCAAGTTAAGATATCTACCTGGGAAAGCAAATATCATAGCTGGCACATTATCCTGCAATCCCGCACCATACTGCAAAGAACCATTAATTGGACTAAAAGATATAGAAACATCCGTGCCTATTGTTAAAACCGTATCTAAACAAGAAAATTCATTAACCCAAGAGATCGTGAACATTGAATATCTGGGTTGGAGCGCAGAACTGTTACAAACTGAACAAAGCAAGAGTCAGCAGCTAAGCAAAACAATAAACACTTCGAACAGAAAGCCTAAAGCAAAAGTATATTTAAGGTATGTGTATCAGAATTATCTAATCAAATGTAATATTATATGTAGGTCCGTGACGAGGAAAACCCGAAGAACACAGCAGGTGACTAACGACCAGGTAGTAGTAATAATCTCTTTATACCAATCGTCCTAAACTGGTTGCATTCCAATCCATTATGTCACAGAAAGCCAAAATCACTATTTTACTGGCCTACAATGCTTAAAGATATAAAAAGCACATAACTAATTGTAACACGTGTCATGAAAACAAGGGACACACCAAGACACCTGTCAGTTTAAGGGCCTTTCCTGTGCCAAATCAATCCTTGAAAGAATATACGTAGAATTATTAACAGAATTACGAGTCTGACCGAGGAAATAAACACTTCTTAGTGTTAATAGTTCCCTTGACACGTTATATAGAATTAATAGCACTAAAAAACAAACGCCGCAATTGAGTGCGCTAGGAATATTTATGAGTGCTAAATCAGTAAACATGGAATTCAACACATGATAATCTCTGACTCGGGTGGTGTAAATCAATAATAATCTCCTTAACTCGTTGTGTGAATTCCTTTCCATTAAGAACACCAATACTATATTTTATCACCCAGAGTCAATAGGTTTGGTAGAACGGATAAATAAAAAAGTGTCATGTCTTACGAGTTACACACGTGATATTGGATCCGAACTGGATTATAGCGGTTCTCGTGGTTTTAAATACCTTTATCATTCATATCTTGTATCTATAGAATTGATACCGCAAGTAGCCTTATGCGGTACGCCGCTAGGACACTTTTCCACATATTCAAGCCAACCATTAATTATCAAATACATATGCGTAAAGATTTGAACTCTAACTTAACGCTTTAGTAACGACAAATAAGCTAAAAGTTCAAACACATATCAAAACCTACTGGCATATTGTCTGTCCCGGTGGTTTATATTCGTAGTCAATGAAAAAAAAAAAAAATAAATAAATAAATAAAAGAGATTTTAAAGTCAGGAAGTCTAGAAGTGAAAATATATATCTATGCGAATAATCTTATACAGGGTAAATAGTATATATAAAATTTGTATGGAAACCTTTTTCATTAGTTTGAATAAGGAATATCTAATTTAACATAATTACATTTATTTTACAATCATGCAGATTTCCAACATGAAACTAATATATTGTTCAATTTTGGTACTGTTTTTTTCAGACATTCTTCTCGTGTGGGTGGAGTATTAAAACAAAAAATACCCAATTTATACTAAAGTCGTATTTATTACAGCAAGTAACGTAACTCTTAAAAGCTGGCTGAGAGAAATCTCCTGCCAGGTGACGACGTCATCAGTCCTGAAGGTGCCTGGCGCATTTGCCGAATAATCATTGTTCCTTTTAACCTCAATAAACCGCTTGCAAAGCAGGTTGGCTGGAGAGAGGAATGCTTAGCTCATGAACTTCACATGTGGTTCATAGGTCATGATGACATACATAGCCATAACCTATTCTTATTCGTGTGTGCAATGCAACTTTAGTTAAGGAATTGCAATCGTTTTAAAATTAAAATAGAATTTCTATAATATCAAAATGAATTAATTTTTTCTGAACCTCATAGACAATTAGAGTCAATAAATCAGCATATGACATTGGTAAACGGACACTTAGAAGTATTTAGTCATGGATATGAAAAATTTACTTGCAACATTAGCCTATTACAATTCAAGTAAATCACATTCATGGGAAAATATCACATTTTCTTGAAAAACCCAGTTTATATAGAAATTAGTTACATTGGGGTTCTTTCATAGCATCTCCTGCCTAAAAATTAACCTCAGGGGATGCGCACGAGAAAATTGAATATGAACCTTTTGTTAGGGGCACATAGGATCGGATTTTATCACAGCTTAATTTCAGTAAGCATAGAGAAATACAGAATCATGATTAATATTCTCTTTGACTCTTATGTTGCCTGGCAATCTTACATATAGCTCCGTTTTCCACTTCTTTGTCTAGTAACTTACTACCAGTAATATCAAATTTTCTTTGGGATTCGTATTGATATCTGTTTATTTTTTATAATTATGGATATTTTTACAGTCATCATAGACCTGGATAGGTTCACTCATTGTTATAATGCCATGGATAAAAAAGTTTGTACAGCTGACTCCTTTGAATTCCATAAAATATCAGCGAATTCATGTGGGTTAAGTCTGGTTCTTAAAGGCTTTCTCCCTCCCGTATTTGGATGTTGTCTGAATTTACTTTGCCCTTGTGACAAGTATAATTTCACTTACAGGCTGATTAATGGAACCTGGTTACAGTATCCTGCAGTACGAGAGTTTCACATCACAACTTCAAAAACCCGTTTGTCGCTGCGGATGACTACAGTGAAGTATCAACCGCCTACAATGTGAAAGGGAATAAGCACCATCACAAGTGAACAAGCTTATTTCGTGGACTTCTTGGACAGACACCCGTATCCCGTCATTAATCTCGTTTTAATGCGGAATGCTCTGGTGGCTGTCGCAATCGCAATCGACTACAAAAGGGACATACTTCCGACAATTATGACCAAGAGGATATCCAACTCTACGTTGCTGGCGCAGGACTCGTGCTGGGGATGATTTTATTCATCGCGAACGTATTAGTATGGCATAGGATGCAGAGGACAAGTATGGGCGCAAAAATAGAACATTGGACCCTGCCCAGGCAATTCCCCTTGTTTTTAACCATTTGGAATTGGCCATTTCATTTGGCTATAGGTGGTTGTCTGGAACTGTGTAATGGACGAAAAGTTGTTCGAAACGCTAGAATGTGCAGTGGGTATCACCTCGGTCATGTATATTATATATAAAGTATCATGTATCCTATATATAAATGATCATAAATAACAGAATCGAAATATATCTGTGCGTGTACGCACTAGGAATCTATTTAAAGTGCACCTAGATTAATCATTTAGATTAGTCATTTATGTGAATCAGTTGTATTAAGTGCACATATATTGATCATCATTATATGAATCCATATACATATGTATAAATAAATCAGGTAGCCTATAATCAATCTGTTACCTTTTATCTTACCAATAACTGCAGTTATATATGAGTTAGTATATGGATTAATGAACCAGTTATATATGAGTTATATAAAAGTTAGCATAAAAATCAATGAATCAGCATAAAAATTAATCATTTTTATCACTTCATATATGAATTTTTATCAGTTAAAATATGATTTTTATCGTTAATCTTTATTCTTTGCAATTATCAGAGTACATTAGTATTTTCTGTAGCATATGTATCTTAAAGAGATGAAGTGAAAAACTGTATCAGTATATATCACGTGATCACTGTTATTTACGAATATCATCATATGCATATTATGTCTTATATCTTATTACATGAATCTGTATTTGTGTACACCATGAATTTTTTTTACTTATAAGTAATTTCTATATATCTATATATATTCACATAATGTCTGTATCACACTCCTATAAGTCAAATGCAAGTCAAGCTTGAGTAATATTCAGTGGTTGGTTTTGTAGCTGACCGAGCTTTATGTAAGAGTAAACATAATAAAAATATGGAATGTTATTCCATATATATAAAAAACTAAAACTATGAGGTCAACCAGATTGCTTGCAGGAATGTGATTAGACCAGAGACGATAAAGTAAGCTAAGATGACGTATACAATAAAGTAGGCTAAGATGACATGCCGTCACCTGTGGTTCTTCATTTGTTTTGAAAACATTAGTCCAAGCTTCCTGCTTGAGACAACTACTGCGACCTATAATTCAAACGGCCTACGTGATTTGTAACTATGTCATCTGTATGTATGTTCATATGTTCGAGCTACTGTCTGCTTCCTTTATGATTGTAACCGAGATGGTAGTCAGAGTTGAATTAGCCATCATCATTGGCAGAAGCGATCAAGCTATTGTCATTAGAAGACATGTACTATCCTATCTGATATTCATCATGTAATCTCAGAGAATAGAACTATTTTTTATACTTCGTGTTTTCAACTAGAAACCTCACATCAGAAAGAAGATATCATCATAAGTTTAACACATCGTCGTCATAACCAAAGAAGATACCGACTTCGTAAGTTATCAACAAACCCCAAGACACTCCAATGAGTATGGAAGTGCATAACCAACCGACTTAGCGTAAGATTATCGCAAGTCTAACATAACCTCATAGGGCGCCTTATTATACAAGGCAACAGCCCTTTCACATTCATCACCTCCCAGGCCTAGCTGGCGACAATGAGTGGGGTCGTGCCTCATGATACCCACCCCCTGGGGGGGTTTAATATCACTTTTTAAAGTGGGGGGACCAGATACCATAGAAATATGCTGTTAAAATAAGAAAATCAAGCTTAAGTAAATTTTTATATTGATGCCTGTGCGGTTTTCACTGAGAAGTTCATTACGCAAACTTTAACACGCAATATCTCAAAACTATGTTTTTCAGTATATGGGTTGCTTTAAAACCCTAAGGCTTTTTTATTTGTTGTCCTATTTTCAAATTTCAAATACCATTGAAATCCTTGATAAATTCTACATCGAAAAAATTGGAAGAATTTCCAAATTATTCCAATTTCTATTTTTTATGAATTTTTGAATTAAGTAATTAAATTTAAAAAATCATTTTTATTCATATCAATGAATTTTTTATTTTATTTATTTTTTTAATCTTTCTCAGTTCATTGGATAGAGCAACTCTTTGTGAGTATTAATTGCTTTAGTTATTAAAATTTAGTTAAAAACTAA
>NC_087203.1:82064903-82094903 GCF_015104395.2 Macrobrachium nipponense | reverse complement strand
CCTCCTCCTCCTCCACTAAGCTCTACACGTTTGGTGTTTTCCTGTTTGTGTTTACATAAGAGACATTTAAGTAGGTTTCAAGAACTCCAAGTGTCGCTGAAGTGCCACTCGAGATGCCTCTTAATTCTTAACCTCGCTCTTCACCTCCTTCTCCTCCTCTTTCTCCTCCTTGCTTCTCTCCACATCTCCAGTCACCACTGCCCCCATCCACTCAACTCCACGTCCCCCCCAATCTCTCCCCCTTCTTGGCACTTAACTCTCAGACTAAGAGACATAATTAAATTGTTACGCTCCGGAGGTAAATGAAATTTGTAGTGATTGTTACGCTGGTCTTAGTGGGCTGAAGTAGAGGAGGGGCGGTTAAGAGAGGGCAGTAGGTGGTTAGGAAAGAGAGAGGGAGAGAGAGAGGACTTACCAGTTCTTTCTTCTCTCCCTTTGCTTTGCCTTTTACATAAATACGTACTGTGAGATTTTCGAGCCCCAGTTGTCGACTGCACCTGACTGGTAAGGATCGTTGCAAGTTACAATTTGATTTGACCTTTCTTTACAACGGTTTTTCTATGGGGCTTTGATGGGGGGTTATGTCAACCCTCATAACTGACTTTTTCCGAGTCCCCTCTTTTATGATGAGCTGCAATAAGTCACGCTGAGGCCGGTGACTGATGGGATTTAACATAATTTGTATTGGTAGAGACAAATGTTGATAAATACAATCTTAACATCAAGGAGCTTTTATCAAGATTATTCATTCTGATGATAAAGAAGTGTAACATCTTAAAAAGTTTCCCCAAGATTTATTTTTGTCATTGTAATGAATGGAAAAATATGATATTCGAAGATACTACAAAACTACCCTGATTTACCATAATAAAGCGCCCCTTCTTAATCAGCCAACGTTGAAGATTTCCAAACACGGCAAACCTTTGTTCTTATTTAGTGTGTTGAGTCTTTTTTTTCTTTTTCTTTAATTAATTTCTGATTACCCTTCTCCCTGATGCTTCTTCTGTACATGACACTTCGTATTTAGCTCTGGAAGAGGAAGGGGAAGTTCCCCTCCGAATGCTAAATAAAAGATTCGATTTCGCTCTTTTCTTAGTAATTACTTTTTTTGTGAAACTATATAAGGAACATGCGATGGCTGCTACAAAGGTTCCATGACATATCACTGCATAAATAAAAGTTTGTGTGGTGCAGTCAGAGATATCTATACATTTATTTGTATGCGTGCACAGATATAGTATATATATATATATATATATATATATATATATATATATATATATATATATATGTGTGTGTGTGTGTGTGTGTGTGTGTATGTATATATACATATATATATATATATATATATATATATATATATATATATATATATATATATGTATATATATAGTGTGTATATGTATATACATATAGGTATAATGTGTTTGTATATGAAATTAGAAAAAAAACTTATTGAAACATGAGTACATTTCGTATACAAGTATGTGTGTGTGTGTTTGTGTGTATGGTTGTATAAGGGACCCGCACTCGTGTGGTTAGAACACTCACATCACCAGCTGGAGATCATGCGTTCGATTCCAAGCATAATGGTATGCTTTAAATATCATTACGCTTTTGTTTTCATCAGCCTTCAATTATGTAACTGATAGTTAATTTATCTGATGCTATGCAACCAGGGTGGAGTAGGGCATGATGCTACCAACTTCATCTCAAAAGTTTCGAGGAAAAACCCATGGGCTAAATACCTTCTGAAACCACTCATTTGATGAGAAAACCCTGTGGTGTCCCCCTTCCGTTCCGGGATCTGTTGCACCTACAAGTTTTTAATTCTGCAGCTTAAGGATCTTACGGTCTGGTTGTTTCTGTGTTCTATAAAACTGCAAATAAATCATTACATATGCTATTTCAGCGAGTCGGGCCTCAGTGACTCCGGCTGATCGAAAATTGATGAGTTATAGCGTCTGGTGAACGTTGCCACCCTGTCAGATTTTAGTTCAAGTTCATCAGCATTGTTTTCATTGATTCCAGAACACTCAATGCACAGTGAAGAAGTCACGTGTTACCGTGAAAACATTCGCTAGCAGGTGCTGTTGTCCGAACTCGTCAAATTTTAAACATTGACACCTTGCTTTATCAAAAGAGTAACATAGAATTGCCACTTTAGGTGATATAAGTATATGAGAAATTAGGTATAAGTCCTTTCTTGCTGGCTGCTCTAGAAGCAAAACTGTACTGGCATAAACATGGGCCCATAGCCTATTACTCTAAAATTATTGAACAGAAATTTTTGGCAATTTCATGTTTCATACTTTTATCTACGTGCGAGAAATTGTTTCCGTGTATGTCATTTTCCCGTATCAGGGATAATTATTAGCGATACCCCGATCTTAAGGATGAAATCCCGCATTTCAAGAACAGTTCTTTCAAAAGCATAGAGAGGGAGAGAGAGTGAGAGAGAAAGAAACAAAAAGAGTAAGCTGTACTTCATAATACTGAGATAGATATAATTAACTCTTGAAAAAAAAAAGTTATATAAACAGAGAGAGAGAAGAGTAGTTCGTAATATGTGATAAATTTAATCATTTTTTTTATAATTAGGCAAAGGTTTCCATAACATTTTGAAAAGGAGAAAGAGGGGGATAGCGAGGAGAATGGTTCATGACAAAAGGTAAGTCTAATCATCTGCAGATAATGAGGAAAAGCTTTGTAGTATAACATACCAGTGAACAGTGAGAGTAATTGATAAGAGGAGGTAAACTTAATAAATTCTAGACAGTAGAGGAAAGGTTTGCATAACAACATAATGATGAACAAAACAGAGATAAAGCGGAATAAGTGGAATTGACGAGGAGCGACAGGGACCAGCCGTCCATTGGACAGAAAACATTCAGTTAATTAGAGGGGAGAAATCAGCCAAGCTATTCGTCCCTGTGATGAAGACTAGCAACGCAAAATGATTATACAGAAAGTGGCATCTTATTGCTGCACAGTATGGCAACGTTTGATGTATTCTAATGGAAGTCTAATAGCTCATTCAAAATTGGTTTTGGCTGAATATCTATGTATACTGAAAACGATCACCTGCTAAAAGTGGTAGGGACATTGACAGAGACAATATAAACGTGATTAGGCTTAAAGGGTTTCTCAAGGCAAGGAAGATATTAATGAACTTTATGAAGACTTAAGCATACATAAACAAGACTAAGCCAGCTGGGGACTTGATAACACAGACATAACTTGGACATCAACTGAAATAATATAATCACTAATGAGTGGAGGGTTCGAGGCAACATAAAAATTATTAAACAGCTGGAAACTGCAACTAAGACAGTATAGTTATTACTGAATCTAGTGTGGATTTCGAAGAAACATAAACAATATCAAGCTTGGTCGGTATATCGACTGAGATACAATAAAAGAAAATAACACGTGCTTAGGACATGTATGAAAATATTCATAAAGTATATGAAGCATTAATTAATCCACAGTGTGATCATTATCGATATAACCACAACATAGCTGTTGACGGTTATGTGAACTGATGAGATGAAGAAATAACAATAATAATGATAATGTTAGAAGAATGAACAACAGGTTATACTTAGCAAGTACTCTTATTTTAATCGTCTGATTAAAATAAGACTGGTTTTCATATGAAAATAGTAGGGTCAATTGTCAGTTTAAAATATGGATTATTGCGCTTTACCATATCATAATCACAGGTCAATTTTATAGTTGTAGTGATTTTTGGGGATTTATTATTTATCACATTTCTATTTTACACCAAAGAAAATAATGATGTTTTCTCCGATAGCTAACTAAATAGTGTAACAGAACCATGTATTGCAAATTGCACGAAAAATGAATTACCCTCAGGTGATATGTTCCTCCGTTCGTTCGCTTGTTTGTCCACTTCTGAAACGCACGTCTCTCTCTGGGCTAATGTTCGTAAGTTTACAACAATCCTGTTGTTATATATTTTCGTAAAAAGTGTCTTGCCCTTTGACAAGGCGAAAAGGAAAGGTGATCGGTCTCGCTTGAACTACAGAGTCAGGTCTAACCCAATTCGTTACGCCTAACGACGATTTTTTCTTTATGTTGAAATACGGTTCAGATTGAATGCGCTTTTACAATACGAAGCAACAGATATGTATCTTCAACGCTTTCTCATGTCTGACTGGCTTTCAAAGCGTAAATATTTATATTAATATCAAGTTCACTGGCAGTTTTGCATTCATTGGTATCTATATATATATTATATATATATATATATATATATATATATATATATATATACATTACATATATTTGAATATATACATGTATATGTATACATACAGACATTATATATATATATATATATATATATACATTTAACATAATCTCTTTCCATTATCAGGAGGTTGGCCCTTTAGATAAGAGATGACAATGATTACTGTCACATGAAATTTTAAATAGCTGAATCCGGGAAGAACCCTCTGTGCACAACACTAGCCGCTTCATATACTTACACAAACCTCACCACCAGCACGTCGAACTTACCCATGCACTGCACCACTCACTACATCTCTCCAGCCCTTACGAAGTCTTCCTATTCTCCTTTCTTCCAAAACCTTTTTAATTGTATATATACTCTTTTAACCAGCCGATCATCATCCAGTCATTCAACATGACTGTACCATCTCAAAGCACTATGATCCATCATTTCCCCCCCTCACTCGCCCTTTTACCATCCATGCCTCTGTATCCCCACATTTTTCACTCTTTCAGTTTTTTAGTTCGACCGTCCCCTCACAGAAGTCCTTCCTTGGATTCAATACAAACTTCAGTTTTTCTCCAAGTCCTATTGCACGCGCCCTGCTACCTTTCATATTTACTTAGTCTGTGACTCGCCTCTTTTCTTATCCCATCACACACACACACACATATCTATAATTAAAATACGATGTAAGGAGGACTATTTCGCTTGTTCAAGAATCAAATCTTAAAGGAGGGCAGTTAAAGATATGAATGAGATATTTGTCCGTTTAATTTTTAGACTTCGCACGTTTCCAAACCGTAGGGTCCAGTTGGTAGAGCCTCGCTATATTTATTGTAAATTGGAAGCTGTAAAAAATGTTAAGCATGTTTAGCGGATGAGGTTAGGGATTGATCTTTTTTTTTTTTCATTCTGAATGCTTAGTTTTCCAAAGATGATGCTAAGATTATATTAATGATAATAACATACACAATTACAACTGTGACTATGATTATATTATTTGTTGTAGTAATGATTATAACAGAAGTAATTACAACAATGTCAACAATTATATTACTTGTAGTAATGATAATAGCAGAGGCAACTTCTTAACCTTAATAATAAAATAAAATAACCTACAATGTTACATGTACTAGACGATGATATCAATCTATTGTGCATTCTAGATACCATGACAGTGTTTTTCGTAAACAACTTTTAAATCGACTTATGGATTTCCATGCCACTAAACCAGTGAGTGTTTCAAACTTCGTCCTAATTTTCGGAAGTACTGCGAATTGCCATATGTGTTTCATTAACGCTTTTACTTAGAAAATGAGGTTAAAGCTACGCTTAGCCACCCTACCATCCGCAAAAGTAGTGACGTGTATCAGTGTCGTCTGTATAGCGTATCCTCCACTATACCCTTTCAAAAGGTTGTTTGACTTGTGGTTAAATGTGTTTGACCTCGACCATACGAATTTTTTTTAAAGAAAGTCGAAGTATTGTGGGATGATCTATTATATAGCGCCCCTTGTTCGAAACGGTCTGAAGAAAGGCAAGATGTTGGTCTTTTTCCAAGAGTAAACGGCTTAATTTAAGCACATCTGGTATTTCAGTGTACCACCATAAATTATGACAATGTTAGAAAGACCCAGTGCTTTAGTAGCATGGGTATCCACACGTTGGTTTAAAAGTTGTTCAAGAAAAACGCCATTGCATGTCCTCTGGAGTATAAGTCACAGTGTCCTTAGTGTCAGAATTTCTTCCAATATGGTCGAATCATTTCTTTTTCTCGCAACCAACGATTGACCGCTTCATGCGGATCACCACCCATTGGGTGTTGGACGACCTGTTGACTTGAGCATATAATTATGTATCTGGTAATTAGTCGACTGTAGTGATTCATAACCAGGCTGGATATGGACGCGGTGCCAGTACCTTCAACCTCAAAAATTATATATACATATATAATATAATATATATATATATATATATATATATATAGATAGTATGTATATATATATATATATATATATATATATATATATATATTAAAGATCTACAATTATGCTGTACGTTTAACACAATTAATAACAGGACTTCGTCTAATCAGGATAGTATCTAACATTTTATTTTTTCATAGAAAGAATCACCGTTAGATACCATCTGTGTAAATGGGATCTTGTTATTGATGATGATGATGATGATGATATATATATATATATATATATATATATATATATATATATATATATAGATAGATAGTATATATATATATATATATATATATATATATATATATATATATATATATATACATACATACATTTCGATTACACGCAGACGGGTTATGCTTGACTGCGCTCCCAGAGTGATGATTAGATCTGAGGTGCACATAGTCATCTTGACTTGACCTCCCAAGTGTCTTTAATTTTTAAACGTTAGTGTTTGACAAATACTGGATCACGCGGAGAGAATTCTAAACAAAAAATCTCTCGATTTCAAACACTTCAATGAATTGGAATGCATTCCTAGGCGTTTGTTTAACGCCAGAACTAATTTATTGTCATCTTTTTCGGCTTGAGAATTCCTAATGCCTGGAAATTGAATCTGGCCGGGAATTAATAAGAAAAAGTAGGTTAAAGCTGGAATTGTCTTGCTGCTATTTATCGCTACACAAGATTTATTATTATATAATCAGTGTCGAGCATATGCTGTATGTAAGCAGAAAGGGAGAAACTTTCATGTAGAAAACTGTTCCTTATGCCTGCCTCACGACTGAATGAAGGGAGAGCGATTACTGTTGATCCAGTACACTTGAACTTAAGAAAGTATATTAACTCCGAGGTAGAGCGAATTAGATATTAAAGGACTTTTGTAGCTTAATGCACACAGACACACACACACACACACACACACACACACACACATATATATATATATATATATATATATATATATATATATATATATATATATATATATATATATATATATATATATATATATATATATAAAACTGAATCACGAAAGTTTGGAACGTGATAAATACATAAACAAAGGTATAAGCCACGACTCAACGTCCTTTACTTAGCAGACTGACATCATGAGAAACTGAGAGGACATGGAAGGGTCGTATAAGTGACAGATAAGGATTATAAGGAGATTAGTACCTAGAATCCAACACACCTGGAGAATTAGTAACCTTCCCAAACGAACATAAATGCAGGGCGGCAACTGACCACATTCAAACCTTTGGTAAACAAAAATTTATTCACAAAACATATTAAACATACATATACAAAGAAAATATCAATGAGGCAACTAATTTGTATTTAAGTCTGTGATAGTATCTTTGAGGTCATTTTTAAACATGTTACAAATACAAGGGTCTAAATGAAACCGGCCACGACTAATATTAAAATTACAATGGGAAATAAGTTGTATAATGGCAGATGCTAAAATATTTCGTGATAAGACATCTTTTGATCTTGCAACTACTGAACTACCAATCCAATTTATCCTGTGGTTGTTTTCTCTTAAATTATTAGATGTTTAGCCAGTTTTGATAATATTTATGCTTTTTGATTCTCACTTCTAAGCTTTTGCTAGATTGCCCGAGACAAAAAGAGGGGCAGTCCATACATGGAATTTTATATATTATGTTGCTTTCCCTGGGGCCATTTTTATTAACATGCCTTTTAATGTGTTATTGTAGGAAAAAACGAGGTAGACCTTAAAAGACTTTAACAAAGAGAGGGAGAGGACAGAAGAGAGAGTTGTTTTATCTCCTAAACATAAACATATTGTTTGTAAGGTTAGTTACCAGGATAATATTTCTTCCTGTTTAACACCCAAGGAATAAGGATTATAATGGTCAGAGAGAGGGAGAGAAGGGAAAGTGGAAATTAATTTATAAACAGTTGAAAAAACAGATGATTATCCAGACTTTTTTCCTAGAATTAAACAACGATTAGCATATGTCATGATAATAAGTTTCACTTTCTGAGAACGTTTATTAATTTGAATCTGCCTTCATGTAGTAGAAATCATTCAAATCTGACCATAGTAGAATTTTTAGCATTCAATATTCCGGTTATGTCACCTATGAGTAGGCTATGTTTTGGATACTTCGAAATCGAGATTAGGGCATAGCACAAGAAAAGGTTCAAATTGCCAGAATGAACAGATAAGTTTTTTTTCGTTACAGAAGCTGATAGTGTGAGCAACATAATGCCTGTGTATAGTCCAGGCCAAACAGAGAAAAAGGATAATACACATTGCAGTTTCAAAATGCAGATCTGATTTTTCACCCAAAATAATAATAAAAATAAATTAGTGTACTAAACTTGAGTTCACAACTAAATTATGTTTATTTTCGAGGAGGCTGACCCATACTGTTAAAGTAAAGATTGCTGTATAAAGAAAATACCTCCAAAATAAGCGTCTGCCCTTAAAAATGCTTCATCAGTTACTATTTCCGTGTTTCAAGGAAAATAAAGAAGAATTTCTTGGCCATTAAAACAGTTTAATCGATCCACTGTTGTTCTAGGAAAACCTCTTTGTTATTTATCATAATCAGTGACGGTGTTTCGTGGAAGTTTGTATCCCTGTTCACATTTTTTGGCAATTGCCCTTAACTTCATTCTGCTAAAATTGAAAAGGTGCCGCAAGAGGTATAGACATTTTTGAAAATGGGGTGGTTGGGGGTAGCGGTGATAGGGGTTTTTTTCGAAGCGGAAATTAATACGACTAATAAACTACCAACCGACTAGATTCCAAGGGCGTAAGCTAAAAGAATTTAGAGTAAGATACAATCGTTGAGCGTACAATAAAGGAATTGAATGCGCGATAAAGGAGCTGAACGTTAAGTATAGGTGTTTAACGTAGGATTAACAATCCTGCCCTCTAGTAGAATATTGCGAGGTTCTGGAACTTGAACCAAACATCAGCTGTCTTGTGAAAATAATTATGGATCACAGCAATGCCCGAAAGCCATTAGCGTAGGAGAGATAAATCTTCAATCTAAAAATGTTCTTGAATATAGTTAAGGTGCTATCTGTTACAGATTTGTTTTGGACTCTCAGCACACTTCCGGATGAGAAATTTGTATTGTAAGGGTATACATCTGGATAAGTAACTTTTCGTCTGCAATGGTATATTTGTAGGTAAAAACTTTTTCTAGCACCTAAAGCTATACATCAGAAGAATTAAGGTACATCCGGATGAGGAAGTTACTTTAGTAACAAGGATTACACAGGAATATCCAAATTATTTTGGTTTGTGGAGGTGCATTCAGGTGATAAACTTATTTGGGTCTCAAAAAGTAACTTATTTCGGTCTATAAAGGTATATCTGGAAGAGAAACTTATTTTCTTTTTTGGCCTCTAAAGGTACAATCCCGATAAGGGGATTATTGTGAACTATACGAGTACTTCCGTTTAGGTATAACTTTCTTTGGTCTGTAAAGGTGCATCCTGGTTAGGAGCTTCTTTTGCCATCGAAGCAACTCGGTTTAGCCTTTAATGGCACATTAGGATAAGGAACTTGTTTTTGACTTAGTTCTTAGGTACATCCGGATGATTAACTATTTGGGCTTCATAAAATTCATCCATACAAGGAACCTGTTTCTGCCTCGAAAATTCATCCACATGAGATAATTGCTTTGCCCCGGGTACATCATAGATTCTCGAACACAATTACCGGAACATGAAGTTTAATGTGTCAATCAAAAGAAACGAGACTTTGAGGCATTTAAAACTATGCTCTTCATCCTTTCATTTTTGAATGTTGGGTCGTTGAACTTCTTTTTCGATCGACTTGAAAACAGATCGCATATCTTCAGAAGGTCTTTATTTCTCAATGTTAATTTTTTTCCAAGTTGGTAGTGTACCCAGTATAAATGTAAAATATCTTCACAGAGTACTTCAAAGACCTGAGCAAGCTATAAAATATACTACTTCAAAGCCATAAGACATCGAGGATGTAGCCTTGTTTTTAGGTTACCCGACGTCCTTTTCGCTCCCTTTTGATTTTGAATGCCTGTGTATTTCTCCACAGCTGGAGTTTACTTCCCCCGTTCATTTGTCATTCCCATCGCTACGCCGATCCCTTTTGTTCTCCCTGTTCCATTATCTTTATTCAGACCAATCACCGACAATAACTCGCGATATAAAATCGATCAAAACCGTCGCTTCGCTGTTCCATTGCCAGATAGATCTGCTCCCGTATCAATCATGTAAAGAATGCATTTGAAGTCGCTCCCAAAGCCATACCGGCAGCAAATTTTCAATTTCATTATGATGCAATTTTTGGGGATGGTATCATCTCCTTCTAAATGGGATCAGTGATCTGCATTTTTTTATTTTGTTTTATTGGTCTGTTCACAAAGGGAACTCGATGCTATTGCCATGCAGTGAAATGTTGTTTGTATGTGTAGATTTAAATTACATTTTTCATGACGCAGGCCCCTTTCGTTTGTGGCATTAATAAATTATGATCTTTTTGGAACGCCAGACAGATGAGTTACGGACAGCACTGCTATCAATATTGTTTGTGATTCGGTTTTATCGTCGATGGTAATTTTTATGAATAAGAATCATTTGCTGCATGGAGATTCATCATTAACGCACATCTTCACTGTGTCTTATATGAATTATTTTTTGTTAGAGCATGGGCAGATTCGTCGAAAAACAACGAAAGAAATTAACGGAGGAAGAATATAATTTACAAAGACTAAAATAAACTAAAATCCTCTTTAGTGCCATGAAGTCCTTGTGTTTGTATTTTTTCTTTGGAATTGTTTTCGCATCAGGTACTGAAGATATTTGTATTTGTTCGAGCTAAGTACGTCCCTCTATTTAACCAGGCCTTTAAGTAGATCAGTACCGAATATCAACATAATGAATGAATAGAGGTGAGTAATCGGTGACAAAAATAGGTCTAGCGAGGCACGTGAGCCAACAGAATGAGTAAATGAGTATCACCTTGAATAGATTTAGGTCCTGTGAATTCGTTTATCAAAGGTCCTTTAAAGTATAAAATAAAAACAACAGCTAATTTGTTAATTTGTTAATTTGTTAATTTGTTTTACATAAGAAGAGCTTTCCATTCAAATATCTCATTTGTCGTTAGAATAAGTTGACCTTGTGCCAGCAAAGGCTCACGCTACTTGAACAGCCCATATAACTTCTTTTGCCCTCCTAATTCTGTCATTGTATTCTGGTACCATTCACAGAAGCTAGAATGTATAAGGGGAATTGTATACCATTTGAAGAGCTAGACGAATTAATTAGATATTAGGCCTCCTTATTCACTGCTTGCCCTGAAAACTAGTATTCCACATATTTTTACACTTTGGGGAAAAAAATTGCTGGCCTATTGCTTTTGGGCAAATACAAAATCCATATGATAAGAACCCATATCCGAAAGGTACTGTTATAGTGTATTGTCCTTAAAACAGACTTTAAAACTTTTCCACACTTTCAGTGCTTTGTTGAGACAGTACTCCGGGTTTCAGAACCCAAGAACTGTGAACATTTCAGTATAACAACTTGGGAACTGCAGTACCCACAAATTTCAAATGTCTGTAGGAGAATTATGACTTATGTTGGAAAAATTTACACTGATTTTAGAAATAATGCAGATACAACTGCTCCCGAATTCAGAATTTGCGTAATTCTTCTCAGTACATCCTTCACAATTCTATGTAATTCAATATATTTTGGCTAACTCGTCTAATATTTATCAATTGATTTTGATTTTAACCTAAAAGAGAAGCATCCTACATTTTCCAGTGACCTTGACTTATCTGGGGTTAACAGTATTAACAGAATCACATCCGTATATACAAACAATATACTGTTATGTTGCATGCCATAATGAATGATATACGGCATAATTATTATCGTCGTAACCATAATCATCATCATTATTATTATCAACAACAACAGCAACACTTTCATTGCTGGTGGCGAGAATAATTTATACCCTGATAATATTGATGATAAAATGTAAAAGCTTCATTTGGTGAATTACAATAGGTAGTATTATAAAAATGGTTATTGGAGAGTTAATTGTTCATTAGCGCGAAATGATTAACCTTCGGAAACAATCCCACAGTGATAGATGTCATTACGGTTTTGAAAACAAAATGAACATTATAAAAGATTAACCTCCCACTAAAGGGTCAGATTTATGTTTTAAATCCCTTTTATTCCCCCTACGAGTTTTTTTTATTTGGTACAGCGTTCCCCTTTAAATGTTTATTACTGTATGGTAAAGGGAGATCCAGTGGTGGGCAAAAGAGTAAATTCATGGCCTGACGCATAGAAATTATATATATGTACATATATATATATATAATATAGTATATATATATATTATATATATTATATATATATATATATATATATATATATATATATATATATAGAATATATATATATATAAACAGAGTATGTCAGAGAAAAACTTCAGCATTTTCCTGTTAAAACTTTATTTCTATCCAACGCCTACGTTTCGGGATACAAATCCCATCTTCAGGGCTAAAACCAGGGAAAAACTAAAATTCTATACATTAAATCACACTAAAATGGGGCACAGTAGTAAATTATACTTTTGAAAAATTCCTCATGAAATTTGACCCAATTGCATGAGGAAGTAATTTTCTTGCAAAACTATTTTAGCAGAAATTGTTATCCATCCCACCTATTTGAGAAAATCTTGAGAGCTTTTAATTGATATTGTTAAACCAAAAGCACCACTTTTAATGTACTTTATATAAAATTCGAATTTCTTTGATGTAGTGATAATTGATCTATATAATTTTTTAAAAGTACAATTTACTACTGTACCACATTTAAGTCTGATTTAATGTAATGAATTTTAGTTTTTCCCTGTTTTTAGCCCTGAAGATGGGATCTGTATCCCGAAACGTAGGCGTTGGGTAGAAATAAAGTTTTAACGG
This sequence comes from Macrobrachium nipponense, assembly GCF_015104395.2. Lineage (NCBI taxonomy): Eukaryota > Metazoa > Arthropoda > Malacostraca > Decapoda > Palaemonidae > Macrobrachium > Macrobrachium nipponense. The sequence continues at coordinate 82,081,692 of NC_087203.1, read as the reverse complement.
GAAAATGCTGAAGTTTCTGATGGCCATACTCTTTCTATTAAAGATCCGAATTTCTAGAAGCGACAATGCCATTATATATATATATATATATATATATATATATATATATATATATATATATATATATATATGTGTGTGTGTGTGTGTGTGTGTGTGTGTGTCTGTTTGTGCGTGTGTGTGTGGGTGGGTGTGTGGATGGGTGGGTGGGTGGGTGCTCGTGTGTACAATAACTATGAGTCAGGGTATACTCCGGCCTTTTTTATGTGGACTGACCCCAGAATTCTTTTAACTTCGTCTACCGAGAATCCGATTGAAAGAATATCCAAGAGCTCTTCCCATCATTATTTTCGGTAGTATTCATAGCCTCAGAATCCCTGAGGCAGCACCCAGACTGTGTACGTCGCGCTCCATTACTTTTGAAGACATCATATCGAATATTTTAATACTGTTGTAAGAAATTTATTATGCCATGGATGGGATGGCTACGATCAGTGTTATCTGCATATCATACTTTAATTTTTTCACTTTTTCATATATAATGTATGTATATATATATATATATATATATATATATATATATATATATATATATATATATATATATAATATATACACTACATTATATATGAAAAAGTGAAAAAATTAAAGTATGATATGCAGATAACACTGATCGTAGCCATCCCATCCATGGCCATAATATATGTATATATATATATATATATATATATATATATATATATATATATAATATTTATATGTATGTATATATATATATATATATATATATATATATATATATATATATATATCGGGAATATTTGTATCAGACGTTTTTCATCAGCTTAAGAAGCATACCCTTTTCCATTTTGCAATACCAGGCTCGACTAAGAACATAATACTGAGAGAAGTATACAAGAAGCAATCATCTTTAATAGAATGTTTAAGAAAATATAAGAAAGTTAAAGGGAAAGTGGCCATGTATACATATACACACGCACACTTATATGTAAATATATATATACACACACACACACATATATATATATAATAATTATATAGATAAAATTAAATATGGTTATTTATATAAATACAATATATTTATAGATATATATATATTATATATATATATAATATATAGATATATATATAATTTAATATATATATATTATATATTATAGAATCTCCAGTCAGCAATATCACAGTATTTCGGAGGGTTTCGTGATACATCTTAGTAGACATCATAGTTTATTTAAGAAACGTTTCGCACACAAAAAGCACGGTGCATCATCAGTCTGTAGAAATAAAAACAATTACATTATAAAAGGAACTCACAATAAATACTACAAATATTACATCATTAAAATACCACAAGAGTTAAAAGTTAAAGATTTTAAAACAAGGCAAAAGAACCAAGAGAGAGAGAACTAAGAACACCAACCATCCATGGTAAGAGACAGGGAAGGAATGGCAAACTTTGGCGTCCCAAACAAAACGACAGCTATGCCAGATACAAAGGTGAAGCCGTAGAGTTACTGTTTAATGAAGGAACCAGCCTTTTAATGAGTAAGGACTCTAAGGTAGTTAAGTGCTCTGGGTCCCTCGTATAACCAATAATGGAGAAGTGCTGTTTCAAGACTTCTATTATACATATATCATGCAGCAATATGTAAATAGAGTCTTGAAACAGCACTTCTCCATTATTGGTTATACGAGGGACCCAGAGCACTTAACTACCTTAGAGTCCTTACTCATTAAAAGGCTGGTTCCTTCATTAAACAGTAACTCTACGGCTTCACCTTTGTATCTGGTATAGCTGTCGTTTTGTTTGGGACGCCAAAGTTTGCCATTCCTTCCCTGTCTCTTACCATGGATGGTTGGTGTTCTTAGTTCTCTCTCTCTTGGTTCTTTTGCCTTGTTTTAAAATCTTCAACTTTTAACTTTTGTGGTATTTTAATGATGTAATATTTGTAGTATTTATTGTGAGTTACTTTTATAATGTAATTGTTTTTATTTCTACAGACTGATGATGCACCATGCTTTTTGTGTGCGAAACGTTTCTTAAATAAACTATGATGTCTACTAAGATGTATCACGAAACCCTCTGAAATACTATATATATATATATATATATATATATATATATATATATATATATATATATATATATATATAATATATATATATATATATATATATATATATAAATATGTATATATATATATATATATATATATATATATATATATATATATATATATATATATATATATATATACACATATATATACATATATATTTTACTAGCTGACCAACACGGTGCTGCCTGGCAAAGCTCTGAGTGACAACCGATAAACTCTCTCTCTCTCTCTTTTCTGTTAAAATAGTTGCTTCAGTTACATTACTCAGCATTTTTGAGATTTTTTTATTTCACCACTTCTCACACCCATTTCCCATATTTGGACTGAACTTGGACATGAAGGGCATTGGGAGTGTTGCTATTCATCCCAGTGACCTCGAAAACTATGGATTAGACACTAATATCCATAATTTTTTACATTTATTTTACCCTTCTCACCCCACCTTCTTATCAGAGCTGAACTTGGACTTGAAGGGACTCACCCCACCTTCTTATCAGAGTTGAACTTGGATTAGTACTAATATCTGTAGTTTAGTTTTTAGGTTTTTTTACATGCCCTACCTTTCTTGCCCCTTCTCATCCAACTTCCTATGGGGGTGAACTTAGAATTGAAAGCCATTGGGAGTGTCACTATTCATCTCAGCAACCTCAAAAACTATGGCAACCTCAAAAAGTATGGATTTGACACTTAATATTTGTAGTTTTCAGTTATTTTTACCTTCCCAACCCGCCTTCCTATCGGGGCTGAACGTAGACTTAAAGGATATCCGGAGTTTCACTATTCATCTCAGTAGCCTTGAAAACAATATATTATACACTAATATCTGTAGTTTTAGGTTATTTTTACATATTGTCCATTTCTTACCCCTTCTCACCGCACCTTCTTACAAGATTGAACTTACAATTGAAGATCATTGGGAGTGTCACTATTCATCTCAGCAACATCAAAAACTATGGATTAGACACTAATGTCTGTCGTTTCGGCTGTTTTTATGTCACCCACTTTTCAACCCCTTCCTATTGGGGGCTTAATATAGAGTCAAAGGGCATCAGGGGTCACTATTCATCTTGGTGACCTCAAAAACTATGGCTTAGATACTAATATCTGTCATTTTTCGGAATTTTTACATGTCACCCCATTCCCATCGCTTCTCACACCCACCCCCCTCTTCCTATTGGGTCTGAACATGAAATTAAAGAGCATCAGGAGTGTTACTATTCATCTCAGCTACCTATAAAACTATGGATTAGATATTATTATCTGTCGACTCCAGTTATTTTTACATGTCACCCTCTTCCGATCCCTTTTCACCTCCTTCTCGATTGGGACAGAACTTGGACCTGAAGGGCATCAGGAGTATCACTAATCATCTCAGCGACCTCAAAACCTGTGAATTAGACACTAATGTCTGTCTTTTTCACTCATTTTTATGTTTCACCCCCTTCCCACACACACCCCTGCCCTTTAGTAAGTCATATGTATAACAAGCTTGTTTGGAATTGCTCAAAGTGTATGTGGCACATACACACACATACATACAAACATTCACCTATTTACATATATATAATATATATATATATATATATATATATATATATATATATACATACATAAATGGGTGAATGTTTGTGTGAATGTGTGTGTATGTGCCACATATACTTTATAGTTGCCTCTCTTTACCAGAATATTTAGTATCTGAAGTTTTAGTTACTTGTAATCAAAGAACATTAAATTCTGAAATCGGAAAAATATAGAAATTCACTAGTTAGATTTCAGATTTCACACATGGCTGGTGCCTTCTTGGCACTCACCAAATGTTATTCATCTAGGAATCACTATTTCAGTTGATCCTCCCGCTACACCAGCACATTTTTGTTTGATAATCAATCACTTTTATCATCCATGGTGCGAAATACTGTATCCACAATTGCTCACGACTTCACCTTTATTTAGTGTCCCTTTGTGAAAAATTAGGTTAATGTGGCCCATTTGGCAAGAATAGTAATGATGACAATTTTGCAATTCTACTTTGACATGCAACGAGGACACCTAAATTGGAACTTTATTCCTAGTCTCAATTAATGCGTGGCCAGAGATTATGTTCGTTCAGCATGCGATCATTTACCGCAGGCACACTCCTTAATCTAGGCAAATATATATCATCTGGCTTCCATTCAGAGATAAACCTGACTTATACTTCAGATTTTATTATTCTCAGTGATGAACTGATATATAAAATAATGGCTCTCAGGGGTTTCAGTAATAATAACAATACAAATATGTAGTTCTGTTAAACAAAGACAGTTTCACTGGAGAGACTTACCGCTTCCGTACTTTGCTTCACATGCATACATTTGCTTATGAAGGCTTGACGAGACTCATTATTCTGTACATGAAACTGCTACTTGCAATGAGCCTGGAACTTTCTGCAATAACATTTTCAAACAGTAGTGGAACAATCTGACACTGACAAAAATATTCCTGAGCAACAGTAGATTCTGTCGTCACTAATAAGAATTCCAATAACGCTTTCCCTAGGAATGGAAATCACTTCTCTAAGTTGTGTGCAATGCAGTTTCAATACCTTTTCAATACTTCTACTAAATTACACTTCCCCTTGCTGAACCATGACACACTCTTATATTTCCCATACACACGCCTTATTCTAACCATGTCTTGGTTTGTATAACCAGGGTTCTTCATTGTTCTGCACCATAACATGATCTTGACATCATCCGGTCATTGCACAGGATTCATTTTAACTGAAAGGGTATGACATTTGGGTCTCACGTCCTCATAACGAGCAAGTTCTGGATGCTCCCCATGAGTCAGAGTGGGTCACCCTCAAAATATTGCAATCTTAGATATTCTTTAAATCGAAATGACATAGAATCCTGGAATTTTTCCCTGGACTTTGTTTGAGTCGCCCTCAACGTGGTTTTTACCCAAACATCTGGAGACAATTCTTGTAGTTCTCTCAGGCCAACAACTGAGATTCTTGCTATTTTGAGGATTTTTCTGCGAGTGGGAAACAGAGAACAGTCGCGGGACCATTTGCAGGAATTATATAAGAGGACCGAGTAGAGAAAGTGCCGGTTGAATGTCAGCCAAGGTCAGATAATTGTTTTAGGATTCTCAACCATCAACAAGGTCACCACTTCTCCTTTGTTTCATAGTAGGTTCTTATACATGTTATTTTTCCAGTAATAATGGATATAATATTTTAAAAGAAGGACGATAAAGGCGTCGCCATATATAAATAAACACACACACATACACGCACACACACACACACACACACATATATATATATATATATATATATATATGTGTGTGTGTGTGTGTGTGTGTGTGTGTGTGTAGGTGTGTGTGTATTATATGTAAAAATGTATGTAAGTATATGTGTGTGTACGTATGTGTATTTGTGGAGAGACAGAGACAGAGAGAGAAACATGGTCCTGCACAAGTCTTCCAAGGATTTGGTGGTTGAAGACGTTCTCCCCTGGCATTTCCTTGCATAATTATCAATGCATAGTAATAATCTCATAACTGCATCAGGATATTCCTCTATCCCTGCTTTCATACACACCTCGTGTTCGTGATTTGTTGCTTGAGGATATTCTGGCTGCTAGAAGGATGCATCTCTAATCTCTAATTGTACAAATCATTATAGGCTATATTATATATATATATATATATATATATATATATATATATATATATATATATATATATATATATATACATATATATATGTATATATATATATATATATATATATATATATATATATATATATATGTATATATTATATATCATCATACATACATACGTACATATATATGTGTGTGTGTGTGTTTATGATTCTGTTTAATTAGTCCCTCACAAAATAGCAGTCTCTTGCAGAATTTAGAACCACATTTCTTTTTCTGGTTTTTATGTCAAAACTGCTAAAGAAAAAATCTGAAAAATAAAATACTGTTTTCTTCGGTAAACTTGTACTGGAAAAAGAAATTTTATATAATACCTTATATAATAAACGTCAACCTTATATATGAAGCATATGGTAAATTTGTAATAGTTAAAAAATTAAATCAGGCAAATGACATGAGAAGCTAGTATTATACTTAATGTAGGCATAAGATGGTTTAAAGACTGAAAAAAAAAAGAATATCATCATTTTCATGACCATCCCAATGATTATTCAAAAGTCTTTAATAATTTAAAGTATGCCAAGAATTATTAAAATACCTTCAGATTTTGCGAAGTATGAAAATTATAATCAAAGGGCCTTTAAATTTTTCTAAATATCACAAAGATTATCAAGGTATCTTTAAATTTTCCTAAGCACCCCAATGACTATTGAAGAAACTTTAGATTTTCCAGTATCCCAATGGTTGTCAATGTGTCTCTAAATTCTTATAAGTAGCCAAGTGATTATTAACCTTTCTGTAAATTTTCTTAAGTATTCTTATGATTATCCGTATGATGATTCATTTATCTTCAGATTGTCCTAATTATCCCAATCACAATCGCCAGGTGTATTTAAAGTGTTTTCAAATTTTACAAAGTAACCCAATAACTATTCAAATGTCTTAAAATTTTCTAATTGCCTTATATTGAAAATATACTTGATTAAGAGAAAAAGAAATGCAATACTTTACAGTGGAGTGAAATGATTTAGGAGTCTTTTGAAATTGCATGGCCGGTAAAGAAATCGATGATGCAATGAATGTCCGAAAGGAAGGTCTAGCAAAGCTTCATATCTCTCTCTCTCTCTCTCTCTCTCTCTCTCTCTCTCTCTCTCTCTCTCTCTCTAAAGCTGAATGATCATTTGATTCCATATATATTGGGGTTAGCGTTCATGTTCATGTGTACATTCACATCCGCTCGTACAATGTTTGTATGTTTGTGGATGTATATAGAAATATATTTCATCGTTTAATATTTTTTTATTACTTTTTCTTTACATAGAAACCGTACGTGCTGAATTAAATTTTCTTATACGAAAGGTACGTGACAATAAATTTGTTCTGATTCATCAATTCCGTCTGGAAATTTTCAAAGAAATACCAATATTTTTTAAGACAAAAGCAGTAATGAACTGATCACATAAATCAAATCATTGTTTACTTGCTATATAAAAGCAAATATTTACGAGAGTTTGTTTAAGGAGATGAGAATTTTCGGTGAAAAAGGTGCGTCACTGGCTATAGAGGATAGAATATTTGACAGTTTGTTCGAAATGTCTGTGTCTCTAAAGGAGTTAGCCGGCGAACTTGTCTTCTGTACAATTTCCTATCATTTGCCTTATCCTTAACAGCTGAAACAATCTCTTACATAACTTGGAATCTTGCTGTAGTTCAGCCTACTGCAGAGAAAAACCATTCTAATCCTTGAAGTTTTTGTTTTTTATTTGATTTTTAACACATTTTGTGTTTTTCGGTCTAAAGCACTGTGTTAACTTTCTCTTGTGCTTGAAATGTGAATTTTACTGCCGGTTAGGAGACAATAACAAAACACCTTTGGTATGATATAAATTGGGACTAGTCGCAGTCTAAACATCCTATAGTATATTCATCTATTATATGAGCAGTTTGTAATACTTTTAAGAGTAAATCATATTATTCCAAATGTTATAAATTGTTGTCTTAACTGTGGTACCAGATTATGAAAGTGTATCAGTCACTTAACTGATAAGATCATTATAGCTGATAGTTGCAACAAATGGCGCAAACACTCCGTCAGATACGTAGAACTTTTATATCCAAAATCAGGAACTTTTCAATTAAACATTCAAGAAAACTACCTTTGAAATAACACTGAACTTCACTTTGGCCCAACTTATAAGTGCTTCCCGCAGCTTCAATTATCATAGCCCAGTCGCTATAATAAGGGGTTTTTAAAAGAGATTTACGCGTTCGCCTATATTTAATATCATTATTCTTTAATATGACCATTTACTTATCCATTCTCTTTTCTTTTGTAACCTTTGACATTGTATGGATTCCTAATATTCTCTGTTAGTTCGTGGCTCCTGTCTTCAATAACAGCTTTTTAACTTTTGCAGCTCTTTCCATTCATGTTTTGACCATTTCACTGTTGGTGAATCCCCATTGTTTTTCTGTCCCATGCTTTTCCCCTGAATCTTCCTTGAAAGTCACAGAGAAGATGCTTGAAAAATATCACTAAGATCCCATCCATCGGCAATTGTCGAGAGCAAACGTTAATTTTAACATTCCAGATCTTAGACCAATACTCTTTCTGATGTTTCACCGCAGCACAACTTCCATCTTTAACATAGGGAGCAGGCACTTTTGGTTATTGAAAAAGTAAATACAAACCACACATTATTCTGCGTAGATACGTTACGTGCATCAACTCTTCCGTAAAAAAACTGGTTTTAGAAACAGATAGAAAGGTCATTTGGTGTGTGTTTTGTATCTCTTCGATGTTGTGAATACGCAAAAACAATCCTACGTCGACAGGACTTTGAATGCATCTCTGGTGACCGAGGACTTTTGTCTTTCAAATACCGCTTTTAGTCATGAAAAGTAGCAGTTGAACAGAAAATGAAATATAAGAAGCTTAATGCAAATTCTGATGGAGGATTATTTAATCACGCAATACGAATTCAATTAACGTCTGCTTTATTGCAAAAACAGTTTTCTATATTGGGATAAATTATCTGTAATAAAAGATGCGTTTCGTGTTGGGACATACACACATAAACGCCAACGAGTGCGCGCACAATAACACACTCATACATAAATATAGGATATGTGTGTGTGTGTGTGTGTGATAACCAGTAGACTGTGATGGTCACAACCAAGCTTAGAGCACAGGCATGGTGCTAACAGAAAACTAGTACTTTCTAGAGTTCTGTGCACCCCAATCTAATCCCGACCCCAGTACGAGAAGGCGTATAGTGAACATTCAAATGCTTAATCATTGGTTGTTTCTTTTAATTTAGGTGAACTCTAAAAGTAAGGTTTTCAAAGATTAGGTTAATTTTTATCTTTTCCATGTTTTCTGTTCACGTCAGGTCAGAGCTAAATACACTTTTTTATGAATTGTGAAATGTTTGCATGCCTACAAGAATTGAATCTATTTCCAGTACCACGTGACGATTCCGAATTCATTTAGGATAAGGTTCCAAAAAATATTTATACATTTGGACGCCCTATGACTTGTTTACTTCCTTAAACAATTTACTATGAGATTCAGGGCCTCTGTAACACGGTTTTTTCGCAATAACTTTTTATCTATGCATTTCATAAATATAACGCTTATTCAGAGTACATATTATATCTACACATAAATTTTGACTGTATTCTGTATTACGTAGGTTGAATAAATTTGGTACTTATAATGTAAAAGTGACCTTTTTTGAAGACGGGCCAACTTACTCAGAGAAAAGGTTTCGAACGCACTCGTTACGTAACTTATGACAGCATTTCTTCCCTCTTTCTCGATGGATGATTGGCTATACGTAACGAAGGCTAAACCTCTGGCAACAATGACATACAAATTTAAATACAAGCAAAGCAGAACACCTTTATGAACTCTGGAACCTCTCTACTGATAATTGTCATAATGAACAAACCAACAAAATATGTTAATGAATACAAAAACAAAATATGTTAATGAATACAAAAACACTAACTCCCAAAATAGGTTTCCAAAGAAATTACAGTCTACTTTATAGGTCACAATCAGATTGACAAGATGTAGGGAATAGTTGGTAATTTTCAAAAACATAGTAGACAAGCTTGATTTGATAACTGCTATATCCAATGTCAAGCAATTTTTATTTATTGGCTGTCTAACTATTTACTGAAAAAAAATAGCCGGTACCGTATATTGGCTTTAAACCTTCACCAATAATTATCGTCAGACTGATGACTTCATGAGGCTCCACCCACTTTCGCCTCGTTATAATTCAGGATAACACTGAAGGCTACCATGGGCATTGTTGGATTAGAAATTTTAACTTCTGTCTATAAGAAGTGCTAAATGATCCTCAAGGATCCCAGCAGTTGGCCTAAACGTTAAATTCATGTTTATTAATGCTATACTGTTGCGGCACTACTGCTACAGTAGTATTACTACGCTAGCACTGATACCCCACCCACATCTATGTATCGTTCCGCCATTCATAAAGTCTTTGGGTTTCAGAGCCAATAGAGTTTCTGTCTGGTGGATGGGCGGGGCAACATTTCGGCAAAAGGTGTGTTTACCTTGCTTACGTAATGAATGTTTTTCGACTCTTGGCTCGTAATCATTGACCATGGCGTCGGCTAGAGCATTTTTACTCTATAAAAATTAAAACTATCGGGTTCAGTTTATTGATAAGGCTGACAAAATTTGTGTGTGGTTGTAAAATATACATATGTCAACTTTCAGCTACATCGGATGCTTTGACAAGGAGCAAAGTCCAAAAAACCGTGTTACAGAGACCCTGAATCTCATAGTAGTTGATGTGATCCACAGCGTTTGCGAAAGTAGGGAAGCTTCGCTTTCTTTTAAAAAATGTATAGTCAGCTCATTTTTTTACATTTGGTTGTTTATTATCCAGATAATGGCTAAAACGTGTTTATCTCATGAATGGTGGGATGCCTTTTTAGCTCCACATTCTTAGAATACTTAAGGACACGTAGATTATTTGGCACATTCAACTGGTTACAACAGAAAACTCACGGCCACATTTATATTTCAGTAAGCCTTTTTCCACGATCCTGCTGGTCCTTCACCCAATTGGCCCCTTGGTTGCAACTCACCTGAGTTGACCATGTACCATATACATGATCTGCCTTTTAGGCCAATCGTAGTTCAATGGGTTTCATTTGAAGGTATCAAAGTTTTCCATCATTTCTGGTCGTTTTTTTCTGGTGATGCGAGTGTCATCAACACTAGGTCATGAGGTCCCGTGTGCTATATCAGTAAATGTTGATAAAGCCTCTTTACTCTAGCTGTGAAGCTCGTACTTGAAAATGTACGTACAAGTTTTAAACGTAGTTTTCGCACCCCATTGTAAAATGGAATATGTCAAGTCTTCAGCGAGATCTTAGGTCTAGATTATATGATTTTTCTCTGTATGTATACAGTCATTATAATTGCCTGTATACATACACTATCAAATGCTGAGGTGCACCCTCAGTACAAGTTCGTGAGTGCACGCGTATTTAATGATTCCGATATCGACTGAAACTTTTACCCCGAATGAGGCCATTTTCAATTTCTTTCATGTAACTCATGAAAAGCTGCTGCCTACCAAAGCCAAACGAACCCTGGCACTTATTCACAGTGGGCGCGGAGGTCAGAATCCCCCGCCCAGAATTCCAAAAGCCTCCGTAACCCATTGGCAAACGTGCCACGTATCCAACCCAGCGAATAAAACCATTGAGGGATTGAATAAATATGGCAAGAACGGCAAATGGAAAAAGAACAAAGGTGATAGCTTAACCCCGGGGGAGAAGTGATGCAAAGGTAACGTGTGCGTGGAGGTAACGAGGCTAATTCGCGCCATACCACGCCCACGAGCCCGCCACATAAGCTCCTCAGTCCGCCATTGGAACCCGCCGACGCTATTAGTTTGTAGATCTCTCAAAGGTATTCTATTCTTTTTTGGAGGCCCCCAAAAAATGTAAAGAGAAGAAAATAACAATTCGTTTTTGTAAGGCGTTTACTCCGAGCTTATAATTCGCCATGAATTTTTTTTCCCTCTCTTTTCAAGGTATTCTCTGGCCCGATGATGAATACTGATGCGTGAAAGAAAAACCAATTCTTTCTATCCTGTTTTAATTTTTTTTTTTTTTTTTTTTTTTTGCAATACGTTTTCACTTTACTTTTGTAACTGAACCACTGATATCTCTGTTCTAGGAAAGGCAAGAAGAAAGGCCTGTACAAAAAAAAAAAAAAAAAAAAAAATTAAAAAACCTATATAAAGAGGGAACTAGAAATATTGACAAATTTCATTGCTTTATTTCCCTATATCTACTTTATATTAGCGTATTCGTCATCTTTGCGTATATTGTAATCATGTTACACACGTTATATACTATCATTCAAGTTTTTATAATTTTATATTTCAACTGGCTATGTCTTAAGTTATTTACCGTTTTTCATCTACGAATAGCGTATACTTTGGACACGCCCCAGGATTATTAAACCAAGCGTTGTTTCCAATCATTGTTACCTGAGGTTTTATTACTTTAGTCCATAGGGGTTACAACTAAATACTGATGTTTTAATTCTTGTATGTGTGGTGTTCTTGCTCTTGTTCCCCATTCGTAGAGTAATGCGATAACAGTTGTATTTCGTAATACTTTAAACTTAGAATTTAAAAGATGTATGATGCGTAATTCCATAAAGTTTTAATTATATTCTACGTGTATATTTTCATAAAACGATAGGATTTCATAACTCCTGCAATTTTTTCTCATAGCCATAAATTATTCCTAGGGTAACTTTATGTGTGTCAGTGTGTGTAATGCTCCATATTTGGTACTGATATCTCGAACAGACCATGTTCGTGTTTAACGATATTTCTCTTGAATTGTCTATACAAATTCAGTTTTCTTGTTGGAATGCTCATTTCTCATAGCCATAAATTATGTGTCAGTGTGTGTAATGCTCCATATTTGATACTGATATCTCGAACAGACCATGTTCGTGTTTAACGATATTTCTCTTGAATTGTCTATACAAATTCAGTTTTCATGTTGGAATGCTCATTTTGGTGTCATTTTAAAGCATAATAATTGTTATTCATGACGGTATGTTGTAAGACCCCAAAAAAAATGAAAAGCTAAAAATAACGAGTTGAACTTGATTAAACGGAAAAATTTCTATACTTTTGTGAAAAAGAATTATAAAAATAATATATGAGAGATATATAATCTTTCTTTCCATGCAAAAATGAAGAAATTTGTCTTTGCAATAACATATAATAATAATAATAATAATAATAATAATATGTTTTATTTCAGCTCGGGGCCATATACATTGAGTATACAAGATACAGACAGTAACATACACAATCTAGATACATGAGATATGATAAAATAGAAAAAGAAAATGAATAATCGGCACTTATCCATAATATAGCTGAGGTAGCATAAAAGCTAGTAATCATCATACTGGTAATAACAGTAATAATATTGGTGAGAAAAAAAAAAATGCATTGCGAGTAATACAGTTGGTGCACATATTATATAACTCAAATTTCAACTAGAGACCTTAGGTGGTTACAGTAGTCAGGTCCAGACGGCTTAATACATAAATTAAATGTAAATAAAACTTTAACTTGATAGGAATCACAGTAATAATGAAAAATTAAAATATCAGCTATAAATGTAATAATGACAAAAACTGCAGATGACATCTTGCCAATACAGAGATTAAGTCCTTTAGGGGACAAAGGCCTCATTTTCCCATCTTTCCCACAATTTAGATCTTCTTCTTGCTTCACTCCTTAGGATGCTTTGTATGAGCGAGTTGCTGCTGTTTCTCACTCGGGTTACCAGACTGGACATTGTTCGCCTAACAATGATTTTTAAATTGTCCAGGTGGTTTTCAATGAACATCTGTGTGGCGGAGTGGTAGCGGGGAGTGTTTGTGAGGCGTCTCAGAATGTCATTGTGCACAACAGTGATGCGTCTCAAGGTCTCTTGGGTATAGTTCGTCCAGAGGGAACACCCATAGATACTGTAGCAGTACGAGCGGAATAGAAGCAGTTTCACGTCTCGGTGACAGAAGGCAAACCTCCTTGCAATCATGTTGCCAGCTGCACATAGTTTACGACGCCTCTGTTCAATGTCTGCCGTATCTTTTAGGTCGTCGGTGATAATGTGACCCAAATACGGAAATTCGTGCACAAATTCCAGCCGATGGTTTCCGAGGAAAATTTGAGGTTCTGCAATATGCTTAAGCGATCTCGGGAGCAGCGACATACACTGGGTCTTGGTTTCGTTGTAGATTATATCAAATTCCTCTGCATATTGGCGGCAGGTGTCGATGAGTCGTTGGAGACCTTGCACTGATGGGGAAATCAGAACCATATCGTCGGCGTAACAGAGGTTGTTTATAGTTGTTTCATTGACGGTGCATCCGATTGGGAGCGAGTTCAGTTTGACATTCAAGTCATCTGTGTACGTATTAAACAGGTAAGGAGAGAGAATGCCCCCTTGCCGGAGCCCGTTTAGGGAGCCGAAGGTGTAAGATAACACGTTACCCCATTTGACACAGAATTGCTGTGTGGAGAACCAGCAATGTAAAATGCCAATTAGGTACAGGGGTGTGCCCCTTTTATGCAGCTTCAGGAAGAGCTTCAGGTAGTTTACTCTGTCAAATGCTTTTCTCACATCTACAAAACAAAGGAAAATAGGAGAGGCTGATGATAGGTAGTAATTAAGCAATTCTTTCAGTATGTAGATGCAGGTGTCGGTTGAGTGGTTTGCTTTAAACCCGAACTGGTTGTCAGTGGTGTGTAAAAAGGGGAGAAGTCTAACTAGAAGAACAGACTCAAGTATCTTCGATGCGATCGTTGTGATTGCAATCGGCCGGTAGTTGCCAGGGTCAGCTGCATCCTTTAGCTTGTTTTTGATTAATGGTATCAAGTGAACTAAGAGTAGGGAGTCTGGAAGAAACCGGTGAATTATGCACGCATTGAATAGGGCAGCTAGCAAAATGTAAATTATCGGATGGCAGAGTTTGAAGGCCTCTGCAGGAAGACCATCACAGCCGGGCGATTTATTATTAGGTAGGCTGTTTATGGCATCGCTGATGTTACCTGGCGTAATACGGTCTGCAAAATGAAATTGAATGTTGTCAGTAAGGAGGTTATCTACATCCCTTCGGGAATCTTGATCATTTATGCAATTCAGGATATTGTTGAAGTGATCGCCCCACATACTTGCAATAGCTTCGTCTCCGACTGCTTCCCCTACTCTCTGTGATAGCTTTTTAGTTTTGGGATTTAAAGACTGGATATCTTTCCAAAGACGAGGATAATCACCAGATTCTAAGTTTCTAGACATTGCATCGGCTCTTAGTTGTTTTTCATTTAGCCTGCAGTGCTTAAGAGCAAGTTTGAACTGCGCTCTCGCCTGTCTCATTAGCAATGCAGTGTGCCCTTCCCTGGGGCTACCATTTTGCCTCCACAGTAAAAACATTTCTCGTGAGTATGTATACAGATCTTTAACCAAGTCATTCCATCCAGGTATATTACGAGAATTACCTTGACGAAATCTGTAGGCAGTCCTGCCCGAAGCAAGCAAAGCGGAGATTATGTTCGAATAGAATTCATTCAGATCCCTCTTGTGGTGGTCATTTCTACAATTTGTGTTAGTACAAAGTAAGGCGTCTGCCGGTTGAACTATTGACCGCAACCTGGTTTCCGTGGTCGCCCTAAAGTCTCTGGTTTTCTGTTGGTTTTTAAAATCCCAGTTTACCGCTGGTGGTCGATCAGTTAGGGGGTTCACGGTAGGGAGGGTTGGGGTACTGAATGACACCTGTAATGGGATGTGATCGTAGCCCGTTGCAAGATCATAGCGAATATTGCAGGTCATAATAGAATCATGAAGTTGTGGAGATGTGATGCAGTGGTCCAGCCAGGAAGTTGTAATAGCGTCCGCTCTATTATGTACATATGAATAGGAGGAGGGAGGGAGGAGCATTACATCGCTAATTTGGAGAGCATGATTTTGACAGAAGCGAGTAAGTTCATTATAAAATTGTTTTGTGGGGTGAGAATTAAGGTCCCCGATTATACAAATATGATCAGCAGGAGAATCATGAATAATACTGTGTAATTCCCCTAGGATCATGCAGTAATGATCAAAATTATTGTTATTTTCCCATGGCATATAAACATTAATAATTAGGATAATCGAGTTCCCTACTGTCACTTGAAGCCCCAGCAATCTGTCACTCCTGTAGGTCATCACCTTTATCGTATTGTCTAACGATTTGTGCCACAGGAAAGAAAGGCCTCCTTTCGGGCGACCGGCTAGGATTTGATCTGTAACTTGCATCGATGAAGTCGAGAAGGTTCTGTAGTCTTCATGAATTGAATCGCATATGGCAAGGTCATGTGGCCAGAGGAGCGTTTCTTGTAGTGCAATAATGCCTTTGAAGTTTTTGCAGAACATGTTTAGAAGAGGAATGTTCCGCTTGAGGCCAAAGATATTCCAAGAGATTATGTTTAATGTATCCATGACTACTCACGAAGATGGGAGATGAATGCGCTGATCATTTGGGTGGATGGGGGGTTAGCCAGGGGGAGTGGGCAGTCACTCGCCGTGGGGGGTTGGCTGGCACTTGCGGTGGAAATGACCCTGGTTGGAGTGTCAGTAAGTTCCCCTGGGGGTGGTTGATCCCGGATTAGTCTGTATCTTGAAACTAATATATTAGGACCGAAATTCTCGCCTTTAAGAACGTCGAGGTGTTGAAATAGGCAGGTAATCCTGTAAGCCACTTTATGTTTAATCCTGCATGGGATTTCGTGAGAGATGAGTGGGTCAGAGCCAGTGAGAAACTTGACTCTCTCCACTATGGCATCCAGCGTCACCGATGAGCGCAGATTGTGAATTACTACGTGGCATCTCTTCTCAGGTGTCGGGTGAGGTGAAACACGAATGTGGGCTCCG
>NC_087203.1:82052403-82059903 GCF_015104395.2 Macrobrachium nipponense | reverse complement strand
CGACGAAGTAACAGAGAGGACGGAATGGGTAGAAAAGATTAGACAATGGATGGAGCCAGATACAGAGAGAACAAAGATCCCCTCTATGAAAGCCTACAACACCAAGAAATTAAGGGAGAAAACAAGTGAGGTCAATGAAATAATGGGCATAATACACACCACCAGTATCACAGAAACAAATAACTTGGCATATGCAGGAGCAAGATTAGTAGCAGAACTGATGGGGGATTCGAAACACCACACCACCAGTACAACCAAGCCAACAGAAACCAAAACAGCAACCTCCTTGGAAAAGGCGCCTGGAAAAGCAAATCATGGTGATGAGATCTGATTTGAGTAAACTGAAAGAGATGGCAGAAAAAAGGCTAAGAAGCAAGAAAACAAGGGAGGAATTCAACGAGAAATACAAAGTACAAGAGAGGGGAATAAACAACACAATAGAAGATGTAAAACAGAGGCTTAAGGCCAAAGCACATAAGATCCAACGGTACATGAACAGGAATAAAGGATACCAACAGAACAAACTATTCGGAACCAACCAGAAAAGACTATACAGCCAACTAAGAGGGGAAGACAACCACTCAGAAATTCCTGAAGCCGAACCAAGTAAGAGACTCTGGGAAAACATATGGAGCAATCCGGTATCACACAACAAACATGCAACATGGCTCCAGGAAGTCAAGGAAGAAGAAACTGGGAGAATAAAACAAAGATTCACAGAGATCACAACAGACACAGTCAGACACCAACTAAAGAAAATGCCAAACTGGAAAGCCCCAGGTCCCGATGAAGTCCATGGATACTGGCTCAAAAACTTCAAGGCCCTACACCCACGAATAGCAGAACAACTCCAGCATTGTATCTCAAATCACCATGCACCCAAATGGATGACCACAAAAAGACAAGAGTAAGGGAAATATAGCCAGTAACTACAGGCCTATCACCTGCCTACCAATAATGTGGAAGTTACTAACAGGTATCATCAGTGAAAGGCTATACAACTACCTAGAGGAGACAAACACCATCCCCCACCAACAGAAAGGCTGCAGAAGGAAGTGTAGGGGCACAAAAGACCAGCTCCTGATAGACAAAATGGTAATGAAGAACAGTAGGAGAAGGAAAACCAACCTAAGCATGGCATGGATAGACTATAAGAAAGCCTTCGACATGGATAGACTATAAGAAAGCCTTCGACATGATACCACACATGGCTAATAGAATGCCTGAAAATATATGGGGCAGAGGAAAACACCATCAGCTTCCTCAAAAATACAATGCACAACTGGAATACAATACTTACAAGCTCTGGAATAAGACTAGCAGAGGTTAATATCAGGAGAGGGATCTTCCAGGGCGACTCACTGTCCCCACTACTCTTCGTAGTAGCCATGATTCCCATGATGGATGGATGCCGGGTACCAACTCAAGAAAAGAGGCAACAGAATCAACCATCTGATGTTCATGGACGACATCAAGCTGTATGGTAAGAGCATCAAGGAAATAGATACCCTAATCCAGACTGTAAGGATTGTATCTGGGGATATCAGGATGGAGTTTGGAATAGAAAAATGCGCCTTAGTCAACATACAAAAAGGCAAAGTAACGAGAATTGAAGGGATAAAGCTACCAGATGGGAGCAACATCAAACACATAGATGAGACAGGATACAAATACCTGGGAATAATGGAACGAGGGGATATAAAACACCAAGAGATGAAGGACACGATCAGGAAAGAATATATGCAGAGACTCAAGGCGATACTCAAGTCAAAACTCAAGAACCGGAAATATGATAAAAGCCATAAACACATGGGCAGTGCCAGTAATCAGATACAGCGCAGGAATAGTGGAATGGACGAAGGCAGAACTCCGCAGCATAGATCAGAAAACCAGGAAACATATGACAATACACAAAGCACTACACCCAAGAGCAAACACGGACAGACTATACATAACACGAAAGGAAGGAGGGAGAGGACTACTAAGTATAGAGGACTGCGTCAACATCGAGAACAGAGCACTGGGGCAATATCTGAAAACCAGTGAAGACGAGTGGCTAAAGAGCGCATGGGAAGAAGGACTAATAAAAGTAGACGAAGACCCAGAAATATACAGAGACAGGAGAATGACAGACAGAACAGAGGACTGGCACAACAAACCAATGCACGGACAATAAATGAGACAGACTAGCCAGCGATGAAACATGGCAATGGCTACAGAGGGGAGAGCTAAAGAAGGAAACTGAAGGAATGATAACAGCGGCACAAGATCAGGCCCTAAGAACCAGATATGCTCAAAGAACGATAGACGGAAATAATATCTCTCCCATATGTAGGAAGTGCAATACGAAAAATGAAACCATAAACCACATAGCAAGCGAATGCCCGGCACTTGCACAGAACCAGTACAAAAAGAGGCATGATTCAGTGGCAAAAGCCCTGCACTGGAGCCTGTGCAAGAAACATCAGCTACCTTGCAGTAATAAGTGGTACGAGCACCAACCTGAGGGAGTGATAGAAAACGATCAGGCAAAGATCCTCTGGGACTATGGTATCAGAACGGATAGGGTGATACGTGCAAACAGACCAGACGTGACGTTGATTGACAAAGTCAAGAAGAAAGTATCACTCATTGATGTCGCAATACCATGGGACACCAGAGTTGAAGAGAAAGAGAGGAAAAAATGGATAAGAATCAAGATCTGAAAATAGAAATAAGAAGGATATGGGATATGCCAGTAGAAATCGTACCCATAATCATAGGAGCACTAGGCACGATCCCAAGATCCCTGAAAAGGAACCTAGAAAAACTAGAGGCTGAAGTAGCTCCAGGGCTCATGCAGAAGAGTGTGATCCTAGAAACGGCGCACATAGTAAGAAAAGTGATGGACTCCTAAGGAGGCAGGATGCAACCCGGAACCCCACACTATAAATAACCACCCAGTCGAATTGGAGGACTGTGATAGAGCAAAAAATAATAATAATAATAATAATAATAATAATAATAATAATAATAATAATAATAATAATAATAATAGCGTGAATTGTTCAGTGATGCTAAATAAATTCCATGATTTCCTTGTCGTGGATGACAACAAAAATTAAATACACAGTTGCAATGTTTTACTTTCTTGTATTATGATATAAAATGCCATTGTGGATTTATATCGCAATACTAATGATAAGGATACTGTAGAGAAGCTTTAAATCGATCATAGCTCTGATTTTACATATATTTATTGATTGCTGCTTAGGGGGAGATCGCTGGCTGTGAAAGGGTTGAAAAGTAGAGTTAGTCAATAACGACTAACGTACAGGGAAGGGGATCCTAGTCTCTCTCTCTCTCTCTCTCTCTCTCTCTCCTCTCTCTCTCTCTCTCTGTGTGTGTGTGTGTGTGTGAAATATAAGTATAACCTTTCACGCAAGTGTGAAGTATTATCCAGTTCTGAAAGGATTTTATTACAAATTTATTCTAGTGTTCGGTGAACTATGGTTTCCGTGGGGTCCAGTAATAATAATAATAATAATAATAATATAATAATTCTACTTTTACTAATGATTGACACGGATTTAATGATGGTAATAATAGCAAGAGCAGTAAGAGTGGTCGTAGGAGTAGCAGTAGTGGTGTTAATGTTGTTATTAATTATGCAATATTAATAATAGTGACTAATAAGTAGTGTCACTACGGTTCCTTCAGTGACAAAAATAAGCTTAAGGCAAATCGCCTCTGGGGAAACACTCGGTGACTACAAAACTGGTTTAGGTGACTGGAAAAAGGACAGTTTTTAGGGAATCTTGATCCAAAAGTGGGATACTGAGGAATATCTAATTGCTTTGCAGTTTAGGGAACGAGGAAAGCATGAAAGGAAGGTTCGCGGAAAAAGTTTTTTGAAGGATAATTCGTTTTGTCTCCACGCTACACTGAAAGATCATGATTACCGAGTACCTACGCCTTGAGGAAAAGTGTGCAGGATTTTACTTAAGCGTAAATGAAAGTGATATGAGTGGGTTAAGTACAGAGGAATCGTTAAACCTGCCTTTTGTAGGAAAAAATGATAAGAGTCGGTAAAAACAGGATTAGGAGATTGCATAGTTGAAAAGATTAACACTGCAAAGAGTAATTCCGATCTAAACATTAATTATCCATTATCCGAGAGAGAGAGAGAGAGACTGAATATCCACCCTATCCTGCTATTTTTCACTTTCTGGATTGCATAGCATATCTTCTCACCGAAACTAGTAAGAGTCATTGAGTGCTTCCTAAATTGAGTGCTTCCAAGATGAAAATCTCCATCTTCTTGAATGAAAACCTGAATTAGAACTTGCAATCTTCTTGTGCATTTAGCTTAACTTTATAGTAGATTTTAGCGAAGTATGGATGAAAATGTCTCTCTCTAGTAATGTATATGTTGTTTTCAGTCTACCCTTCTAGCATGTAGACATATACGCACATGCAGTTCCCGCTGAGAATTGTTTGAAATTAGATAAGAAGAATTCATATCCGCAAAGCTGATTTTATTCTGTAGTTGTGGTTTCGGTAGGATGAGTCTCTCTCTCTCTCTCTCTCTCTCTCTCTCTCTCTCTCTCTCTCTCTCTCTCAAACACACACACAGTTCCGAGTTGGAATATAGATTGTTCCCTGTTAGATACGCAGTTCTAGCTGTCACTAAGGAAACCTCACTGCTCGTTACATCTCTCGTTAAGAGTGAGACTGTTCCGGCTTTGATGTAAGTTCATGGTAATATCACTATTCTTGTTCTGACTAAGTGATAGATACGTATCCAGCATTGTGCCTCTTAGCTGATGTCAAACTCTAAGACAAGCATTTCTCAGAGGTTGGATGTATTTGCGGTCAGACACTTATTTTCGTGCTCAACCATCTGAGCTGTTTAGTCTTTATTTGTTTATAGACTGATTTCTCTTAAACACACACACACACACACACACACACACACACATATATATATATATATATATATATATATATATATATATATATATATATATATGTGTGTGTGTGTGTGTGTGTGTGTGTGTGTGTGTGTGTGTGTGTGTGTGTGTATGTATGTATGTATGTATTTCTTGCTCTTTTTCGATCAGGACACTTGCCTCACCAGCTGGAGGTCCGGGATTCGATTCCCTAGCGAGTCAGGATGCTTCAAGCATGTTTCGATAAATCCCATTCAACCTCTGATGATGTCATTTCTGCAATGTGTCCCTGGTAGTTAGTCACTGTAGTGATTTGCAACCAAAGTGGAGAAAGTCATATGAGTAGCAACCTCGTCTCAAGGTGTATACTAAGGACCTGAAGGCTAACATTTGAAACCACCCTTTTCATGCACAAGCTTTGTAATCTTAAATATACAAATCTCCGCATGCATATAATTTTAGACCTTTTAACAGTTTCAAGAGAGACTGAATAGCTCTCATCTGATCATGCTTAAGACAATGACTTTCGTTGTTCTTGCAATGCAGCAGAATAAGGCCTTCCTTCTACAATATCATAAATCATTATCAGTAATTCATTTATTACCTAAAAATAAATCATGAAAGTTTTTGACATTTTTTTTATTCCTTAACAGTGATAAAGAACATTAATGCTTTATCATCAGCATAGCATAGTTTTATAGTTCTTATTTACGTTAACGTTTTTATTACTGACTTTTACTACTCTTTTACTAATGAATATAAATAGTTTATCATCTGCGCAGTTTTTGTCTTTCTCGTTACTACACTTATTCTGAATTTTATTCCTTCTGGTGTGTGTTAACAATAAACATTAAGGGTTCGTCATCAACATAATTACAATCATTCTTGTTGTTATGGCTTTGTTGTTTATGATGCAGCGTATTATTCTTTGTATTTTTGAAGTAGTTGCTACAGTTTTATGTTACAACTTTTGTGGTTGCTACTGATATTATTGCTATTATTTATATTTTGCTGCAGTTGCAATTTTGATTGTTGTTGCAGTTACTGTTACTCTTTATGCTGTTGTTTCAGTCTTTACTATTTTTCTGTTGTTACCGCTTCATTTATTATGTTGTTGTTGCTATATTTTTATTTTTTTTACTGCAGTTGTTGTTATATTTGGTTGTTGTCACTACAATTATTTTTTTTTTTTTTACGCAACTGTTATTACTTTTTCGTTGTTATTGTTGTTGCTGCATTCCTATTTAAGTTATTATTTCTAGTTAGTGCTGCAGTTCTTATTATTCAAGTGGTTGTGTCTGCATTTGTTATCATTTTTTGTTGGTGGTGCTGCAGTTCTTATTATCTGAGTTGCTATTTCGAAAGTGTTCCTTTTTTTTGCTGCTGTTATTATTGAAGTTGATGTTATACAATTATTATAATATATTTTGGAGTTCATGCTGCAGTTCTTATTGTTTAAGTGATCGTTTCTGCAGATGATTTTTTTTCTTTTTTTTTTTGCAGTTAGTGCTGCAGCTTTTATTATCCTAGTTGTTGTTTTTGCTATTGTTATCATTTTTTTGTAGTTGGTTCTGAAGTTGTTAGTATTCAAGCTGCATTCTCTGAGATCGATATACCTACTTTTGCTGTTGTTGCTGCTGCTGCGGTTTCTGCAGCAGTAGCAGCACAGGGAAATTTTCCTCCGTGATGTTATTATGGAAGTGGAGGAGGGCGGTGCAACAACGGGAATGGCTTCATCTCCGCGTGCTGACTCACGGATATTTTTAACTGCCTTTTTATTACCTTGGCAAATTACGACGTGGAACTATAAAATGGAAATCGTGGCACGAATGAATTTTCCATAAACAAGGAGAAAATCGCTCATTTTACTGCGTCTATGCGCCAGGCCGCTCGATGCAGGATTACTGTGACTCGCTTTTGGCCTGTTTTGTATTTCGAACATCATGTAAATTAACCGTGGTTACGAGCATGTTGTCTTTGAATAATCTTTTTTAATTGCTGGCTATTCCACTCTTCACTCTCAATTTGTAGAAGAATCACAATGATTATGAGTATTTTGAAAAGAGTTCAGCTTAATACACAGAACTGAATATACACATTCGGCCTGAAATTTCAAATTATCTCATTTTGAGGGAAAAATCGACATGTAGACAAAATTCCAAGAGGAAATGTTTTAACGCTTTTACAAATCAAGTTATTCTGATATCACGAAGCTTGTTATATCACGCTTCAACTTTCATATTTTATATATTATTAGCGCTATGGAGATTAATCTAGCGGTATTATTTACATAGGACATCTGCAAAACATTTCTACTTTTTAAATATTGATAATATGCCTTTTGATTTTTGTTAGCCAGACATATCCAAGGACTTTGCTTTTCCTATGTTCAAATTCATATTGTACAAGAATATATAACCACATATTTTTAATGTTCGAGCTAAGTGGGACTAAAAGGATTCTATTGTATGCGAATGTGTCATACTTCGTATGTATTTGACTTTCTATTATGTATCCCTTATTGAATTTATAAATTTCGAAAATGGTCAAATTGCTTCCACCAGATGAT
>NC_087203.1:82022403-82047403 GCF_015104395.2 Macrobrachium nipponense | reverse complement strand
ACTTTAAAATACACTGCACAATCCTGTAATATTTTTAATCAATGATAGAGATTTTTTATTCCCATCCTCGTCATCTTCCTAAATCCGAATTCGACCTCTACATGCCCCAAGGGCAACTTAGCTTGGACGTAAATCCTTTAAGAGAACTGGCAACGTAGCTCAAAATCTGTGCCACGTTTACGAACAAAAGCAGTGTTTACGTCGTCCCAGCGTAAAATGCTACGGAGTGTTTTAATATGATAAAAAGAAAACATGGCAATGACCGGTCTGTAGTGCTTTCAAACACTAAATAAATTGATTGAGAAAGTTTGATTTGGCAGCGCCACTTTCCACCCTTGCCCTACCCAAAACGACAAGAATGATTGGAAATACTATAGTAACTATTACTATACAAACATTGAATGTAACATGATGTCTCGTACCCCCTGCGTGGATGTTTTGTACACCCATTCACTGCGGGTACTTCAGTGACCCCACGGACCCCATGACCTGTCTATGACCCCTCATAACGAGCATTCCAACCCCTGACCTAAGGGCATATCTCCCACTATATATTTCGCGAAGGTAACTTGTCATTCACTACTTGATAAGGGTGGGAGTCAGTCCACTGAAACTATAGTAAGTTAACTTTAAAACCAAAGGTTTTAATGGAACCTTTAAAGTAATTTTGAATAGGATATTATATATAATATAGATATTATATATATTATATATATTATATATAGATATATTTATTATATATATATATATTAATATATATATATATATATTATATATATATATGTGTGTGTGTGTGTGTGTTTTTACTTGTTGCTGTTGACACCGTTTAAAGAACTGTACGTATGTAAATGTATAAGTACATATTATATATATATATATATATATATATATATATATATATATATATATATATATATATAATGTACTTATACATTTACATACGTACAGTTCTTTAAACGGTGTCAACAGCAACAAGTAAAAACATATAGCTTGACAGTACAGTTAAGTATGTCCATTATCAGGATTAACCTTAACCTCGAGGCTAATCCTGAAAGTGTAGTAGCTTTGTGGATTAGGATTAAATACCGCCATTAATTATAAGAAAGTCTCAACCTTTCGTAGCCCGCGACACTTGGTTCTAGATTCTCTCCTTGCTTCTGGTATTCTTTATTACTTTAAATTTCCTTCACTAAAAGACACTTTTACTGTTTTCAGTATTAAACATCTTTCATCAGCCTTCTCTTTATTTTTTTCTCTAGGCCAGTCTTCACGATTGTTCTTATTGCCAACTCTCTCTCCCATTACATAAGAATTAGTAGCAACAAAATGGAGATCAAGGTAACCTTTCGTCTGCTACCGGTAATTATGATAACTTAATTATTTCCAAAACAAGTCGAGGGTTTCATTTAAGGATTTTTCTAATACCCCATAAGGGCACGGTTTATCGCAAGGATTATAGTTCCTTGGCTGAATTTTTTTCCTTCGAATTTTCCACTTTTCATCACATTTTATGGTTATGCAGATCATTCCAGAACAGGTGTAATCATCATTGTAGAAATTCAGTAGTATTTTTGTCAGCAAGTGTTATCCTCTGATATAAAAGCAGAATATCAACTTTGAGTAACCAGCATTCAGAGTTGGTGAAGGTGACTCATGATCGAAAGGTGCAGTCATCCTAATATAGCTTACAGTTTCCTATTTGCAATGCACAATACATGCATGATAATTTCCTGCACCAGTTATAATGCCTTCCGTCTTTTCTGCACTTCCTTATGTTGCAGCTGAAGTCTCCGCTCTCTGGTTACCACACAGGGTCCACTACCTCATATTATAACAATTTTGTAAGATAATGTTGATTTGCTGAACATGCTTCAAAATTGGGCAATTTACAGAAGTCACCTCCTGTGATTTTTTTACTTCCCAAGGCAACTTGAGGAAGTTAATGTTAGTCCTTTGTATTTTCCCTCCAGACACTCGGTAGCAGTTGGGTTCCTTGAGACATGCTCATTTATGCTGGGAATTTTCTTGCGGCTGCACTGATACTGGTCGCCATTATTTTCACGTGGAATTCTTTTTGCATTGAGACAGTTTGCGTCATCTCATGCTGTCGTGTTCAATAGGTATCATGTCATTCTTGTCCATCAACTTTCTATCTTGGTTGTCAGGATCGTTGGTTTTTCCTCATTCTGTTCTTGGGCATCC
Organism: Macrobrachium nipponense; assembly: GCF_015104395.2. NCBI lineage: Eukaryota > Metazoa > Arthropoda > Malacostraca > Decapoda > Palaemonidae > Macrobrachium > Macrobrachium nipponense. The sequence goes on along the minus strand of NC_087203.1, from coordinate 82,045,201 downwards.
TTTCTCAGTAGATAACTTTTGTTTAATTTTCATGTGAAGACCCTTGTTTCACTTAGGTCAGTATGACAGCAGTTATTATTTTTTTTCGTTTCGTGTAGCAATTTTTTTTATTCGTTTTTGTAATGTTCGCTCTCATCGTTGATAGCCCATCGTAGGAGAACGCTGTATTAATTATCTTAGCATTAGGATAGTCTTCTTAAGGAAGTTGGTTACTTGACCTTCATCACCCCATTTAAGCTTGGTGAATCGATTCAGATTAATGAGTACTTTTTCTGACATACTACTTATTGTTGATCTCCTAATTTGCCAAATATGTCAAAACCTAATCACCGAGGCATTGTAATATTACAAGAAAAGGAAGAATTACATATTTTTGGCAGGTACCTTATTTCAAATGTTAAAATCTCAAAATAAATTAGGAAGTATAGATCAGGGTTTCTTCTTCCCTAGAGATCAATACAGTCCCGATGCTTTATGACCGTAATGTACCTACTCTTTACGAAGGATATTTTACCTTCAGATTTGTAAACCCTTATGGCCAGCTGTTTCCATATGCCAATACTTGTAAGCTGCTGGGAACGCGGACTTTGGGTCTCATTGATAGAATATAGTGAAATGGATCCAGTAGGATAAGCTGAAACCTGGTAGGCAGAGATCCTCAGATGACCCATTGCTAAGAAAGGGAGTCGTCTGAATTTACAAGTCTTTGATAAGAGACCAGGAAACCTTACTTACAGTGATCTTCCTTTGAAGAAAATTCTGTGTTCTATTTTCATCCCTGGTCCCCAGGTAGCTTTCCCAGCTCTTTCCATGAATATCAATACTTATTTTTGTGGAAGAGATCCAGTAAGGTAAACTGAAACCTGATAGGCAGAGATCCTCAGGCAACCCATTACCTAGAAAGGGAGACAAGATTTACTGTACTAAATTCCTTGACTACGAAACTGGGAAACTTCCTCAAAAGTGACCTTCCTTGGATTCTATGAATTGGAAAACATCTGTTCTTTCATTTCCACTCCTGGTCTTCAGTAGCTTTTCCTAAACCAGTTATGATGAAGATTTTTCTAAAACTACTTAATAGTGACATGGCAAATATCTAGTTACAGTCTGGCGGTCCTCTTGTGACATTTGGTCTTGTTAAACCCCTAATTTTCTAAGAGAGCAACTTGATTAATGCTACACTTAGACATGAGCATTTTTTAATATTTATCCAAGTTCCCTTAAAAAATTTCAAAATGTGGCTAGGAAACCTATAGCCTCAAGAATGCTCCCTTTCCTATTTGTCCTATTGCAAGACAATCTGAACACCTTGACTCAACCATTCGAGTTCCTCTTTTGATAGCATCTTTAGCCTATGAAGATTACTTCCCAATGGCAAGGAAGAATTTCATAAATGTCTTGCTACCTTAAAACTATTACTGTATACTTTGTGGCTACAATGTAGCCATGTATCAAGTCTAGCAAAAAAAAAAAATTGTATGACAGCTCCAAGACAAATAGAAATGTGTATCCTAGGAGAGTAGTCTCTCCTTGACTTCCTTGCCTGATCATTTTTAAATTACACAGTGAAAGTTGGCATGCCACCTTGAGAGAAATCCAAGACTGTGTTAGGAATGGTTAGTATGGCTTTCCGAGTCACTCTAGCCACGGTCCTTTTCTTCATCTGCACCACCCTTGAATAAGAACGGAATGGATTATGGAATTTAGGTGCTGGTGCTGGGAAATATGAGGTCATTCAGAGCTGAAAGGCAAATTGAGAGTAGAGAGGCTTGAAAGGTAACAGGAGGAATATCTTGCAGTTGCACTATGAAACAATGGCTAGGAAGATGGAAGAAAGAGAATATGAATGGAGATGCAGCAAAAAGAATGAAATGGGTTGCAGCTAGGGCTGAACGGTCACTGCAAAGAACCTTATGTAACTCCTACAGTTCACCATTGCAGTGCACTAACGGCACTACCCCTTTATGGGGAGCCTTGAATAGGGTGAAATATTCATAATGACAGACTACCCAATACCTGAGGTAAACAAATGAAAGTTTTTTACCACTTTCATACTGTTGCTACTAAATTGAAGATGTATCTAGTAAAGAAGACTTCCTACCTACTCACTTCCTACTTATTTTTAAGTAATTTCATTATATATAGGCCCCAACTACCTAGTTAAAAATAGCTGGGATTCACACTGACATTATTGTGAATGAGAACAGAACACAGAATTTAGGTCAACGGCCAATTGCTGGGACCTATGAGGTCATTCAACACAGAAACATAAATTGACAGTAAGGAGGTTTAAAAGGTGTAACAGGAGGAATACCTTGCAGTTGCACTCGTTAGGAGATGGTGGAAAGTAAGATGGAAGAAGAATATGAATGGAGGGAAAGTAAAAGGAATAAGAGAGGTTGCAGCTAGGGGCTGAAGGGGCACTGCAAAGAACTTAAGTAACGCCTTCAGTGAACCACATAAGGTGCACTGAAGGCACTAACCCCTGTGGGGATTATGTATAAGATGGAATCATCTGATAGTGAGTTTGTCTTGCTGCTTTTTATATCCAGTTCATAATCTTCACTATCATTCACATATCTAAAGGTAGATTGATTTTCATCATAATTTATTCAGAATGCTACATAGATCTGTGCTAATAATGTAAGTAAATCCCACTCAGGAAATACACATCTCTCACACCAATAGAATGCCCGAGAATCGAACTCGCAGCCACCGAGGTGATAGGCCAACACCATACCGACCATGCCACTGAGGCTATATAAGCATGTTGCAGCTACATTCTCTGTGTAGGAAGCTTAGTGTTGACTTCATCCCTTGTGGACCAATGTAAGAGGTAATTGGCTTTGTGATATTTTCCCTTTACCAGTAAGTACGAAACTACCAACAGTTAACCCCATTTCAGTGTTTCAACTAATCATTCAGTATTCATGATCATTTAGGAACCTTTAATCTGTGGACTCAAAATATTTCCTTTTCTTTGTCCGATGACAGAAATACCTGTTATGCCTTTCAAACTACTACTAACGATTCATGACATGAAGCCCTGAGCTAGCAACTTCTTCACCACTCCCAAACTACTACACCTACTAAAAATGACAAGTTTTAATCAATTTGTATTTTTCATAACTAACAAACCTGAGGTCTTAACATTAGGATAAATAACTTAGCGCCAACTGGAAACCGGTAAAGTTAAAAAATTGTGTACGCAAGGGACTATTGGCATCTGTGCTTGGTCACGAGTCATGTGGAGCCACCCACATACCCCTTTTTAGCTCGTGATCCTGTTAGTTAGTTATTCTTCCAACCCAGGTTAGTTGTTAGAGGGGTGGTTAGAGGTGGGCCTTTGTATGTTAAGACCTCAGGTTTGTTAGTTATGAAAAATACAAATTGAATAAAAATTTGTCATTTGTTCATATACGAAACAAACCTTCGGTCTTAACATTAGGATAGACTTACTTTCGGTGGGGGGCAAGTACTATTAACCAACTGGAAGTTTGCCACCTTTGATAAGTTTTTTGGATAACAGTATTCTACGAAACAACTGACCAGTATTTCAGAATCTAAGATATACAGTAGTGCCTCAGGTTACGAAATTAATCCGTTCCGAAGCGGCCTTCGTAACCTGATTTTTTCGTATCTAGAACTACGTTTTACATGTAAATTGCCTAATTCGTTCCAAGCCCTACTAAAACACTACAGTAAATTTGATAATAAAGCTAAATTGAGCAATAAACAATGAATTACAACAATTTGGACCATTCAATACTTAACCTAACCGTTATTGTACAGACGGCCAACGAAGAATTGGTATAGTTTCTTAATTAATTGTGCGTTGTGGAAATATTGCCATATGCAGGTGCCAGATTATTTACTTAACAATAAATAATATTTCCTTTCAAAGGTGCTATACTTTAAATAAATTACATTAGAACTGAGTAGACTTATTCAATGTATTAAAGATAATTATTTTGCAAAGTAAGGAAAATATATACCGATGGGTCCACGATTTCTAATTTTATTCTCAACTCTAGCTTCGTGACAGCATACCGAAGATTTTGAAGTTGGCTTTGTTGCCACTCGAGTCTTGACTCAACGTATCGTACTGCACTGGGGTGTTGTCATTTCGTCTCCTACAGCCGATAAATAATACATCAAGGTGTTAACATTCTTTGAAAACGATTTTTAGTTAAACTAATTTTGTCCTTTGATCAATAAAATAATTTGCATGACACATTTAGTGGGCCTAAATTGGACTTCTGATTTTCCCACATGATTTGCCTAGGTCTATTTTCAGCAGGATACTCTCGGATACGTAATATTAATGAATATTTAAATCAACTATATTATATATATATATATATATATATATATATATATATATATATATATATATATATATATATATATATATATATGAATAACTTGATCACGAAGTATATAGAACATGATGCTATGTATAAATAAAGGTTTTTTGCCACGAAGGAAAAAATGAAAAAGCGAGATAGCCAAGTACTTTCGGTCCTGTTCGGACCCTTTACTGAGGCAAACTGATTTTACAGAGGACAACATAGTCAATAGAAGGCTTAATAATTATCCAACCTGACACTACAAGATTAGCAATAAGGGCGATTTCACTCTACAGAAAGGAGGAAACACCTGAGGGTAACCACACCTTGGGGGACACACGCAGTAAACAAGTTATTCTTCCAGAAAACAGTACATTTTGAAAAAACACAGAAGCATATACAATTTAATATCATGAAATTTACACAAATTTTCCCAAAAAATTATTATTAATGGGAAGACGAAAGAAAATATAAATATATATATATCGAGCAAGAGAAAGAGGAAGAGAGAATATCGAACCAAGAGAGAGAGAGAGAGAGAGAGAGAGAGAGAGAGAGAGAAATAATAACTATATACATGTGGGACTAATTTATTAGTAGTTCATTTATTTTAAGTAGTTCATTTATTTTAAGGCCTTCATAAAACATCTTACAAATATGTGGGTCCAAATGGTACATTCCCAGACTAAGATTTAGGTTGTTTTTATTAGTGATTTGTATATTTGCCAATTCCAGTAAATTTCTTGAAACAATCAATTAATACAATGAGATTTTTCACTCAGATGGATAAACAGTGCATTTGAAGTCTGGGCTGTTCTAACTGAATACATATGCTGCTTAATACGTACACATAAATTTTTACTTGACTGACCAACGTAAAACGATAGGCAATCCTTACAAGGAATTTTGTAAATGATGTTGTTATTTGTTACGGGACTATTCTTAATTAGCATATCTTTAATGGTATTGTTATAAGAGAATACTACATTAACATTAAACTATTTAAATATTGATTTTATGGTTTCAAATCCACGAAAGTAAGGTAAACTAAGTACATTTTTAGGCATATCTTTTTCATTAATAGCAACACTATAAAACTTTTTGTGAGCTTTTTGATAACATAAATCAATTAAATGAGGTGGGTAGCAGAGATCGTTTCCTATCTTTTTTATGTATTCTATTTCTTGGTCAAGATATTGTGGACTCGTGATACGCAAAGCGCATAGGAACGTAGAAGAACAAATTTAAATTTTAATATTAAGATGGTGGCCAGAATAAAAATGTACGTATGTTAAATTATTTGTGGGTTTTCTATAAATACTGAATTTGCATTGGAAAGATTCGCTATGTATTAATACATCTAGGAAAGGGATGACATTGTTATTTTCGATTTCAACTGTGAATTTTATGGATGGCACTAAATTATTCAATTTAGAAAGTAAATCATTTACATCGATACCAACAGATAAGACTACTAAGATATCATCGACATATCAGTACCATTTTAAGGGGACAAGTGTGATATTCGGGAGGTGTTGTCTCTCAAAAAATTCCATATAGTATAAGTTTGAAAGGAGAGGTGATAAAGGGTTACCCATGGCCATACCAAATATTTGTTGGTAATATTCTACATTAAAAATAAATCTGCAATCACAAATACATAACTTAATCAAGGAAATTATGTTTACAAAAGGCCTATTGACTCTGTGCTAGAATATTTAAGTAATGAACTTGTACTGCATGAATTGCCTATGTCCGTTAGTCACATAATTTCCTTGATTTAGTTACGTATTTGTGATTGCAGATTTATTTTTAATGGAGAATATTACTAACAAATATTTGGTATGGCCATGGGTAACCCTTTATCACCTCTCCTTTCAAACTTATATATGGAATTTTTTGAGAGACAACAGCTCCCGAATATCACACTTGTCCCCTTAAAATGGTACTGATATGTCGATGATATCTTAGTAGTCTTACCTGTTGGTATCGATGTAAATGATTTACTGTCTAAATTGAATAATTTAGTGCCATCCATAAAATTCACTGTTGAAATCGAAAATAACAATGTCATCCCTTTCCTAGATGTATTAATACATAGATGATCTTTCCAATGCAAATTCAGTATTTATAGAAAACCCACAAATAATTTAACATGTACATTTTTACTCTGGCCACCATCTTAATATTAAAATTAAAATTTTTTCTTCTATGTTCCTACGAGCTTTGCGTATCATGAGTCCACAATATCTTGACCAAGAAATAGAATACATAAAAAAGATAGGAAATGATCTCTGCTACCCACCTCATTTAATTGATTTATGTTATCAAAAAACTCAGTTTTATAGTGGTTGCTATTAATGAAAAAGCTATGGCCCTAAAAATGTACTTAGCTTACCTTACTTTCGTGGATTTGAAACCATAAAATCAATATTTAAATAGTTTAATGTTAATGTAGTGTTCTCTTATAACAATACCATTAAAGATATGCTAATTAAGAATAGTCCCGTAACAAATAACATCATCATTTACAAAATTCCTTGTAAGGATTGCCCATCGTTTTATGTTGGTCAGTCAAGTAAAAATTTATGTGTACGTATTAAGCAGCATATGTATTCAGTTAGATCAGCCCAGACTTCAAATGCACTGTTTATCCATCTGAGTGAAAAATCTCATTGTATTAATTGGGGTGATACCTCGGTAATTGCTAGATCTAATGATTATGTTTCAAGAAATTTACTGGAATCGGCAATTATACAAATCACTAATAAAAACAACCTAAATCTTAGTCTGGGAATGTACCATTTGGACCACATATTTGTAAGATGTTTATGAAGGACCTTAAAATAAATGAACTACTAATAAATTAGTCCCATATGTATATAGTTATTATTTCTCTCTCTCTATCTCCCCCTCCCTCTTTCTCTTGCTCAATATATATATTTATATTTTCTTTCGTCTTTTCATTAATAATAATTTTTTGGAAAAATTTGTGTAAATTTCATATTAAATTGTATTTCAGTTTTTTTTTTCAAAATGTACTGTTTTCTGGAAGAATAACTTGTTTACTGCATGTGTCCCCCAAGGTGTGGCTACCCTCAGGTGTTTCCTCCTTTCTGTAGAGTGAAATCACTCTTATTGCTAATCTTGTAGTGTCAGTTTGGATATTAAGCCTTCTATTGACTATGTTGTCCTCTGTAAAATCAGTTTGCCTTAGTAAAGGGTCCGAACAGGACCGAAAGTACCCTGCTATCTCGCTTTTTCATTTTTTCCTTTGTGGCAAAATAAACATATATTATATATATATATATATATATATATATATAATATATATATATATATATATATATATATATATATATATATATATATATATATATATATATATTAATCTGCTTTATTTGACTATTCCCGTTATTCTTGTTGTATTAGCCATGTTCGAATTTCTTCTTATCCTTTTCATAATTGCTTAACATAATTAACTCAGACCTGGCTATTCAAAGTCAAAAAGCAATCATAAAAAAATCAAACGAATATAATTGTCTTATTTTTTATCGAATTCCTTGCGTATCATCCTGTTTCATTTGGACACCTTGGAAAGCTGTGGGAGTCAAAACTGACGAATACATTAAGAAAGGCTTACTTTCCTTAAAGCTTTCTTAGGTTGATCTTTTTGTAGCTATTCATTTCTTCTAAATAGAAATTAATTCAAATTAGTTTCACATTTCACCTGTATACCTACTAGACCTAATTATAAGTAGCTGAAAGGATAAGAAATATGAAAGGTGACGTTCTCGTTTAAGTCTATTTCATATGTTTTTTTTTTTTTTAAGAAAAACCTACTGCTTTAATCAAGGGTTGCTCTTAGACGGCTACAGGGTGTAACACGAGTGTATGCACATATTTTGTGGAATGAAAGATAAAAGTTTCTTTGAACAGAAAATATTTTATAAACATGCATTTTAAGGCGTCCGTTGTCGGTGAGGGGAATTTTAAAATAACCGTTATCATTAGTGATGCTTTCACGAGATGGAGTTCGTAGTGAGAAGTCGGATCTAGTCACCTGAGATGTAGAAGAGAGCAGAGGTGGCGTATAGGAGTGATGGAAGGATTAGGCCGATGTTAATAAAGTATCTCTCAATAAAATGTATTCTTTAGGTTTTGAAGAAAAAATGCATGCATCATTGAAACCGTTTCCCTCCCTATCCGTGGTATTCACTGGCTACCGATAAAAAACAAAACAAAACAAAAAAAAAAGAGTAAGCCTAACTGAATCTCTCATCCATCAAAGATAAGTTTGCTTATTCATTAGACAACTATCAAAGACTTCAAGTGTAGATTTAAAAATCTTTCTCTCCATCTAAAGTATTCATCAGACACCAGTCATAAGCGTAAAGCTAGTCATGATTCCTGGTTCAGCAATGACGTGACGAAGCACTAGAATTCAAAGTTCACAAATGAATGTTGCTCAGCAACATTTACACTACTGTATTGTCTTACTCTCATGTGGTGCTTCGAGGTGTTCCACCTCTAGGCCCATGTTCTAAATTTTGCCGTCCTTTAAACAATTTTATTCATCTATGTATGATTCTCTCCGGTTTATTAAGCTTTCTTGATATCTCTCCAACAGGAACTTGCACCGAATGCAGTGCAATATTTATCTCGCTCATCGAGGGATGTTTCTTAGACCGATAAATGACACATTGACATTAGATTCCCGTGCACATAACATCAAAAGCAATAGAGTGAGGTCGCCTGGTTCACACTGTTAAGATATAGTTTTTTTTTCTTTTTGTTTTTAAATTTGATAGCATTTTGTGAGATTCCAATATTTTCTGTAAAATTTAACAAATGGAATAGTTCAACTACCTTCAACTTAATATTGAAATGATAATTTAAGGACTATGTTTATGTGATACTACTAGTGATAGGTGTCTCCTATCAATTTGGTAATGTATATCTATGGTTGTGATATGACGTTTTTTATCACTTCGTTTCGTTCATGTCAATTTTGCTATATGGGAAATAGTTTTAGACAATAACAAAACATAATGATTTCTTCCATCTTTGAAAAGAAAAATAGATAAATAAGGCATGAATTGTGCGTCAGGCAGGTGAACGAAAAATTATGAAACTCTGCCACGAGTTTTTTGGTCGATAGTACCTGTAAATAAAGTGTATTAGTGTACAGGTACAAGAAATAGTGTGTGCACATGTATGTAGTAAAATGTGGAACCTTACCTTTCGAGTGAGGCGATGCCTGAAAATGGCGACAGAGGGGGAGGACAAATGGCAGAAAACATGAACACTTAACTTTACGAAAGACATTTAAAAATGGCAGAAAACATTAACACTAAACTTTACGAAACACATTAACACTTCTTGATTATCTCCATCTTCGTCTCCATAGAAATCATCCTCTTCTTTCTGTGAACTTCAGCAACATTCTTGGGACCCATGGCTAATAACGTAAGTCATCAAGTTCACACACAACACGATAAAGTAACTTACAGTACAACGAAAGCGAAATCACTAACACGAATTTACGTTAACAAACGAAATATATGTGAACGAACGAATTCCAATTGTATACAATAACGCTGCCGCAAAAAATGTTCAAGCATCGCCTTTACATAGAGGCATGATGGGACAGATACTGACCAATAGGAGAGCAGGATCTTACTGCAGTGACTAGCATCAGGAACCAATGGGAGAGCGGGAGGATGGTGACGCGCCAGTTTTAAAATTGTTCTCGGCAGCCTGGGCGAATCTCGGACTTGCCCTTTTGCAACTTTAATTATTTTCGTACACAGAAGCAAAAAAATCTTCGTCTTTCCTTTCATAACCTGAATTTTTCGTACGTAGGGACTTTTGTATGTAGAGGTTCCACATACGAATATTATAGTCAGACTTCTGGGTTTCTACACAATGTCATAGTTCATTGCCTCTGAGGAAGATAAGAATATCTGTTCTACTAACAAACCAATGTATCCACTTATGTAGGTTTGTTATCATTCTTCTCCCCCTTGCTAGAGAGGAATGTCTTGCTTCTGATATGTATCTTACACTAATGATCACTAACAGTATGGCTACTTCACTCACCTGTATCTTGTCTGTTCCAGCTTATGAAGGTACTCTCTTCTTACTGCCCAAGTAAAGGAGAAAGAAATTTGAAAAGGAAAGAGACCAGTTATCTCATCCATTCCACATTCATACCATCATCTTAGACAAGATATTAACTGAACCACAAAGGGTGCTGGATGAGTTACACAATTTGTTGAGCAGCCACCAAAGGACCCAAGGAAAATGTGTCAAAGGACCTCTGGGCAACATCCTTTATGTACAGGGAATTGAAAGTGGTTTACCTTAACAATGAACCATCTCTCAAAATTCAAGTAACAGACTCCTCCTTAAATTGCTCAATATGAGGTCATTCCTCTCGTTTCTGTTGAATAAGGCCCTTTGGCACTTCTTTCCTGACTCACCCTGTCCCAACGAAAAGTCTTTGCCCAACAACATGGCAAAGAAGTACAAGGTTCTGACAGAACCTTCCCATTAAACGTTCAAGGAAGCGTCAGAATTCTTTATGCAGAACATGAAAATGGTTTGATACAGTCACGAACCAACATTCATGCTGACTACGTATCTCAAATTGGTCTTCCTCAGCCTCACAGGTTTAAAGCCCTTTCTGCTAATGATAAGTTGTTTTGATCTTTTAAGCAACTTCAATCCTCCAGAATTTGATTCATCAGTACCAGTTCCTGGAACTTTTCAATAGCTTGTAAACTTGGATTTCTAGACCATTTAGGTCTTCAAGACTTCCACTAATTTAGCCTATTAAACACCATCCAAATACTTGACCACCATATATTATCCCACTGATGAGCCAAACAGCATGCTGTATTCCATTTTAAATTGTTCAAAACTTACATTCTCACATTTGGTACTGATTTTTTATATTAAAGTATGGCTCTCCAAAAAATTCTCACATATTGCTGTGGATTTATTTAAATCTTAAAATTTAAAGGCTACTGCCATTAATTGAACTTTGTAATTTTTTAAATTTGAATCCTTTATCTGGTATTTTGGTTTCTCTGCTTGTTGGGTGTAACTGAGGAGCATTGCAAAACAAGGTCATGAGCTTATCATCACTCTTCCAAAGATGAACATTGGCAAATCACTTTCACAAAGATTAACTACCCTTTAAAAAATCTTTCCCATGTTCATTTAGAATCTGTGCTGACTCAGCTCAAGTCCAAGACATACTAGATATGTCTAGTATGTTACTCATCCTTGGTTTCCTTCCTTACAAACAACTGCAAAACACAGACAACTAAGCATTTACATCAAGTTAACAAATGGTTATCCTCCAGTTCCATACACAAAGCATGTTTATATTCTGTCCAAGAGCTGTGAAAGCTTTACAGTTGTTTCTGGCTTTGTCTTCAATTACAATTTTATTCAGGGTTATCTCAGATCCAACAAAATGGAGTAGTTCAGGATTCACAAGTCTGTACGCAAATTGTTTCTTCTCCATTCCCAGCAAACATGCAACACGATAGAAATGCAAAAAACATGTGTTCCCTCTCCAGTCCTTGCATAAGGCAGAGGGATAAAAAATTTCTGGAAACAATACATATACAAGCAGTCAAATTTAGCACAGCTCTCTCATCCTGTCCAGCTCATACTCTTGGATGTAGTAACATACTACAAACAGTGTTTATTCCAAAATGGAAATTCATCAGGTTTCAGTATGCCACTCCTCTTTTCTCATGACAAGTCCTCAAGTCCTTCCGTGTTATTATATTTGGCAAAACTGTTAGTGATAAAGCTTTCAAGTATGTTCATGCAGTAGATTTCAAGCATCTATGGATTGCAGGGCATACTTTTGAATGATGGGTGCCTCAAATTTTACACAACGATGTCTGCCTGAATGGATTACCAACTTGGCATATATTGTTCTCGAAAACAACTTTAATTTTTAGTTTTGAAAACAAAAACATGTTCACATCCACCCTATCAACATGATGTTCAAATACACTGTAGAACAAGAGTAACCATCAATTTAAGTTCTTGTCCAAGTAAGTTGTCAGTAATAATGAAGGGTCCTATTGCTAAGTGATTATCCTTGCTCAAAAACATGAGGAATGTAATACATGTTGTTGTACATTAAGCTAGCCTTATGACAGGGCTCTTGCTCATAAAGCAGCCCATAGGATGTAATACACAAGCAGCAAAGACATATCAGGCTAGACTGGCAATGAATCAGCTGTTCAATATCTCCTGGATTGTGAATACCATCACAATGGAAATCAGTACTATTCTAATTACTTTTGAGAAACAACCAAACTTGTAATCTATGCAAAAGCTACCAACCTAAAATAAGTTTCCATAAAAGTTGAGGTACAGACTAAAAATCTGATCTGTTAAATCATCAAATAAGTAGAAGTATAATGGGGCTATATATTTTGCTCTAAACATTAGTCAATGAAAAATTCTCCAATTTAAGGATATTAATTAAAACAAGATTTCTAAAGCTTTCAAGGTATTTCTTTAATACCAAGAACAGTGCAGCTAAACTAACACAGGTACACTGGTAATTTTTGAGGCACAAATCAGTAATTTTTTTTCATCAAAAATGATTCAACACAAGTTCAGTAACCAACTTAACTATCAAAAGAACATAAATTACATGGGCACTATACTCACTTAAGATCTTTCCTCTTAGCATGAAATAGATATTACCAATTTGTCCTCTGCTTTTGTCCCTGTAGAGACACCTTCAGTTAATCAAAGAAAGCCAGTATGCTTGAATTTCATGAAGGGATTTTATAAAGGTTGAATAAACTCTGAGAAATAACCCTGGTGCATTATGAATACATATGTTTGTGTATACCATACTCACCCTCTTTGGGATTTGTATCTCTACTCAAGGACAAAATTATACAAAGTTTGAGAAAAACGAAATTGTGTACATAATGGAAAAATGATGAACTGTACAGCCTTAAATATATGAACAAATACACTCAACATTTTGTAAAAAGTTGGGAAAAAATTATGGTACAAGTTGCTATTAGCAACTGTAATTTGTAGAGCAACTGAGATCATTTACCCAGCATAAATAAGGTGGGCTGCTAATTGGAGGCTTTGTCTTATGGATGGTTGGTGATAACATGGTCAATAAAATTATGAGGAAGTTAATACTATCTTAGAAAATTGCCAACCCATTGTCAATGATCCATCATAAGATGTAACACATACTGGCAGCAGATGCACAAGATATGGGCAGAAAAGTGTCTCAAGACTTATTAGCACCTATAGTGACAAGCATTAAATTTCACTGTTAATCCAAGAAAATACTTTTATATCAAATTTCATCACGGGAACCTGTACTGTATTGCTTAAATATGTATAGTATTGCAAAATTTGACCATACTACAAGTCAAATGCTACATTACAACTACAAAACTCAAATACATACATTACTTGAATTGCATTGTGTTTTAATTTAGATATGTGCTAATCAGTCTATGTTGAGGATACAAAATACTGAATGATTAATTACATGACTAGTTAAGCCACTATTGTGTAATGATGAATGAGGCCTCCTGAAATGTACAAAAGCTTGTCCAAAAGGAACACTTTCAAGCAAAAGGTTTCTTGAAAATAATGGCGACGAGATGAAATTTATACAGACAATGGAAGAAAACACAATATACTTTTTGTACGTTGAAGAACAGAAGAAGAAAATGAACAAAATACCTTACTTATAAACAAGACTTCCAAAAATAGCATGTACAGCACAGTGAATTTGGCATATAAATACAACTTTACTCCCTCTCCTGGGCTTTGTACATAATATTTGCAAAGAGGTTCTGTACGAACAAACAGTATCTCATAAACAATGTGTAAGTAACAAGACCATTATATTCATCCAAAACCCTATTATATCTTGACCAGTATCGGAATCATATTGTTCATATCATCATGAAAATAAATACCTGTGAATATGGGAACCTGTGATGTAAACAGTCTACAAAACACTGTCCATGAAAGTAAGATCACAAAGGCTTCATAAGGAGACAAAGATAAAAGGGGAAAACACACAAAAAAACTGAAAATTTATTACAGTATGCTTTCAAACTGGAATGAATGTCTGATCATGGTAATCTGACGTTTAGGCTTTCCTTATTCAAGACTGTATTGTCATAACGAGTGCTTAATAAAATACTGAAAATTAAAAGTTCTGGTTCATCTTTGGTCAGACTGCTGCAAACTGGGGTAATTGGATAAATGAAAGGGAATGCAGTGTCAAATATGAAAATAATTCAATTTGGCTAACACAAGCCAATACGGCATTCATCCTTTTATAAAGTAAATTCTATTTAGAGAAGTCTATTTGCCACCCACTAAAGCCAACATGGCAATATGGTGAAGAAAACACTCTAATGGACAGGAGGTCCTTCAACTGCCTCCAAAACTATAATGAAGGAAAAACCCAATGCACAACTCGTGCATCTGAGCTGCTAACCTCTCCTTACGAAAAAATTCTACAATATGATTCTGCATATGTATTCTATATTTACACCGCAATAGCCAAGTTTTGTATTATAATTAACAAAAATATTTAACTTCTGAAACTCAAGCAAATTTCTCTGGAATCTGAGAAGCAAGTGCTTCTTTCCAAAATGCCCAACTTCAAAACCCATCATCACACCACAATGAAGTTTAATCACTTTAAGGAGCATCACACACTTACTCCTTTGGTGGCAGACTTGAAGCTAGGCTGAGGAGGATGTCCACACTCTCCTCTTCCGTCAACTCCCCTGGCTGCAAGTTAACATGACATCAGTTTCAAAAATTTTCTATTTCGTATAAGGAGTGTCTTGAACTCTTAATCCCTTTCTCTACCATTACTCTCTTTCCTAGAAAAATGGCTCAATTTTTTTTATAAGTACTGCTCAAGAAATCAACTTTTCCAAGAGTACAAAAGTTAAAATCATTTAGTTTTAACATAAGACTGGGAAAAAATAAATAAAAAATCAAGAGACAGAAAAATAAATGTCCTTAAAGTGTGGTAGAAATTAATCCTACCTTTGGAGCTACTGCTTTGGCTGCCCCTGATGCCTTGGTGCCTGCTGCTTTATTTACTCTTTTTGGCAGACATCGTTTGCATATATACTCCTCCTCTTCTATTACGTCGGCTGAAGTCAGGCCTACACAAATGTAATGGAACCAGCCCTCACAAGCATCACACTGAACCCAATCTACATTCTGTCCTGTAGGATGAAAGCACCTAACTGCTGCACATGCTTCATCATTGTCATCATCATCATCATCACTAGGCGTACTCTGTACAGCTCTTTTCTTTTTTCCACAACCTTTTTTCTTTACACCATCTTTGTTAGGCATAAGGCCTTCTCTTTTCTTTTTATCTAAGCCACCACTTAAACCCATTCCAGTTGTTGGTTGAATTCCTCCTCCCCCTCCCCCTCCACCAGTTCCAGCTAATTTGGCAATTGCCTTTTTCTTAATAATTCCTTTAGTTATCTTTCCATCTGCATTTAAAGCTCCAGGCTTGATGAGCTTTGTCTTCTTTGTAGGAGACTTTTGTGGTGATTTTGGCTGCATATCTTCACTTCCTTCTCCTTGTGACTTCCTCTTTTTTGGAACTGCTTTTTTAGCTTTATCTTCATTAGTGTTACTTGTTGAATTTAAGGACAACAATGTGTCTTCTAGCATAGCTGGGGGATGATTAGCTGCTTGCAAAACTCTCCACAAATGGATAGTCTCATCAAGACTAACTTCAAGCAGCTCTCCTTCCACCAGCAAGTCTTGAACTTGGGACCGAATATTAGGTGAGAGAGTAATGAGGGGACCATTTGGATTTTCCATAACACTTGCTACAAGGCGACTCCATCGGGCCTTGTCAATTTCTGTCTTCTTCTCTCTGTTTCCCTTATTACTGGAATATGCATGTTCCCAACTACCCTCTTCAGATTTTTTATTTGGTTCTTTTTCACTATCTATCTTTGAATTATCTGCACGGCACTCTTTGTCCCCATCTTCACTCATCAAAGAATCATCATTTGTAGAATCTTCTACTTCCATTTTTTCCTGCAATGACACAAAAATAAAATCAAAATCTTGTAAATTCACTTTTTTTGAACAATGACAAACTGTAGTTTGCCACAACATGAAAAGCTGCAAGTATGAAGAGTCACCAAAGCAATTTTTAATCAATTATGGAGAAAACTTCCTTAACTAAACAACCTGTAGCAACAAAGTTGACATGGCGCCTTTCATTAGCAAACATGTAGCAAATACTAACTTGCACTAAATCACAGAAACTATAAATATATAACGAACAAGCATTAACATTTATACAGAGTAAAAGTATCAGTACTCTGCATGAAAAGCAGTTATTAATCAACAATATGAAAATTACCATTGTACATAAAATTAAAAAGTTTACAAATATCAAGTGCATGTTCTCGATACATTCTAATGGAAAAGTTTCTTGCACCTCACCTAGCATACAATAACTCTCTTATGTCATTCACCACAGACAGGCATTTGCAGCTTCATACAGCTACCTCCATCATAGATGTCATAATTAATTTTCTTATTTACTCCAAAAATACTTACTTTAAAAATTCTTACAATTAGCTTCAGTGACTAAATTTAACAACCCTATTAGTTTCATTTACTGACTGGGACTGATGCAAAAGGTTCTTTACAGCAATCCTTTGGCTCCAGCTATGGCTTCAGCTACAGTTTTCCGTCTTACTTTTCATATTTTCTGAAAGGGAGGTCCCTGGCAGATGCTATATACAGAAGATCTTGAGTTGACAGAAGAAACAGAAGAGGAGGTTGTAGGAATTATTGAAAGATGTAAATATATAATTAAGGAGAGAACTGAATATCCATGCAGGTAAAAAAGTAAAAGAAATGTACAGCTATGCTCAGAACTGATGCTACATACACGACTGCCCGGGATTTAGTTCAAAATTCACTAATTGGCAACGTAACATGTCCCATATTTATCTATTATTTTACTGTGACAACACGATTACTGCAAACAAGGCCATATGTTCCATACGAGTGAAACCTGTCATACATTTCAAAACAAAAAATATTGTGTAGCCAATATTCAGAATAAACACTTACGAAACATTTTCAAAACTTTCGTTCACTCATCACTGATGCATTCGACTAAAACGAAGTCGTCATCACACCTCAGTTCAATTGTTAAATAAAAAATGAAAAAAATTATTATATCATTAACATTACTTCAAAAGCAATCATAAAACTGGAAATGTAAGTGTGTAAATACAGAAGTAGAATGCGCCCACTGATATCATGAGTGGAGCGTGTGTGACGCAAACATTTGATTGGCGATGTAACAAGAGCCACCTGGTGTAACATATGTAAGTCTACAATGAGTAGCAACAATGAAATTATCTTGAAAACATTTATTTTCAAATAATAACAAATATTCCGCTATGTAATTATTCTTTTGTCAAAGCCAAGATTTGGTTCCTAGATCTATGTATGTTAGATTTCTTTACTTAACACTTAACATTCACACTTCTCTATATTAACAATTTATGGCCAGAAAGCAAATTAGGTTATCTACACGCCCATCAAGTTACCTTATTAAAGAGTAAATTAGGCATCAAAAGCGAGCAGAAGGACCTTTCAAGAAAATATTTTAAGCCACTTAAAACTACAAATGCTCCATACGCCTTGATATTAATACTAATAGATATTTCGAATAATAGCCATCTTCTCCATATAATCAAAATCATCTTTTATTCCTCAAAGAACAGGTAACCTCTACCGATAAATTCATTAGTAACAGATTACTACATCTCAGAAGACTGAGATTATTTTTTATAATTGATATTCCTATTTTATTCCTAAAAGAACAGATAATCTCTACAAATAAATTAATTAGTAACAGATAACATCTCAGAAGGGTTAGATTATCTTTTAGGCCAATAAATTATTTTGCAACACACATTCAGCTTGAACACAGCCTAAAACTTCAACATTCAAAAAAATTTTGTAATTCATATTCCTATTTGAAAATGTTATGACTGTTGACCTAATTGGGTCTACTGTTATAATGTTGCAGACATAGTTATGTTGACCAGTCCAAGGAGCATGTTAAGTAACGTGTAAAAAAAAAAAAAAAAAAAAAAACAAAAAAAAAAAAAAAAAAAAAAAAAAAAAAAAAAAAAAATGTTCAAATCACAGATTATGAATTATATATATCAATGCATAAAAGGGATCATATCTATATAACCATAAGGAAAATAGTGCTAACTGTTAATTTGCAAACTTTTCAACATGTATGACATTAGAAATGGAAAAAGGAAAAAGTTGAGTCTGAGAATCTGGACGATACAAAATGAATCATGTCGCGTCAATGTACAATCATGAAAATGGGTCTTGCAGAGGTTGCAAAGGTGTGTGGGCGTGAACTTGACAATCTGTATCAAATTTATCAAGAATAGAAAATGTAAATTATTAAAATTTTCAATGCCTTAAAATATTTAAGTCAAGAGCAGCTAAGATCTCCAAGACTAAGATGGTTAAGATATGTGATGAGGTTTGAAAACATAGTAGATGTGCAAGAGGGGCCCAAAAAACTATTCATAAAATGGTACAGACAAGGGTCTGCACCTTTAGGTACAGATGATTCACCATGAAATGCACTAAATGGAAGACAGTGGAAAGAACTAATTTCATGTATGTACAACCATGTAAAGGGAAATTAAATTTTAATGTGGGATTCTGGCTATCTGTTCCAACTGATCTATTCATCCTAGTTACTCAACTTCACTTAACATTGGTTTTTACTCTGAGGCTTAACTGTGACAACTCGGACCACAAATACTGTTTTAAAACGCCATCCGAGTGTGTTTTTTATCACTTCAGATATAGGGACTACACAATGAATTTCAAGTTTTTACTGTTTGCTAAAAAGGAAATCTGCTTACTTTGTAGAAAACAAAAATGAGAAAATCTGGTATTTTCTGAATATTCTAAATGAAAAAAGTGGGTTTTATGATTAATTGCAAACCAGACAAGTTGAGTAACATGTGAAACTTAGTGCAAGACAACCCTTCAGGCCTGCCTGTGAGACAAAAACTTTAAATGCCATGGTCAGGTAAATTGAACAAGTGCCTCCAAACTCCAAAGAGGAGATGAAAGTTCACTGATAAAAAAAAATGAAGTTTCTAACCTTATTCAAAAGGAGAGTATGGATACAAGGTAACTCATATTCACACAAAAACACACTACACCATTTTCACAAACTTAGTGGCTTTAGTCTAAATCAAATTGTTTTCAGAAATTCCCTTCGTTGATCCAATCAAATGGTTTTCAGAAATTCCCTTCGTTGATCAAAGTTGACAGGGATTGTCTGCTTTGGCAGTTCTAGGTCACAGGCTATACATAGAATGTTTAGCTTTAACTGCAACTGGTTAAATTTTTATTCTTTAAAGTATACACTGCACACACAAACTGGCAGGTATTCAACTTTTTTGCCTAATATCACATGTTCTTGGTAAAAGCAACTTTGGACATTTTTTTTTTTTAAGAACCTACACTGTTTTTTTCCATCTGTCCATCCGCTTGTGGTGTTTTCGCATGGTAACACTGCGTCCCGGTCTTAAATAGTTACGCTATGTGTAAGTTTTAGATAAATAAAAGGACATCAGGGTGTACATTTGCAACTGAAAAGTGTTTTAATAATTTACAGTATGCGAATTACACCGTTAATATTCGAAATAAGGTTATTATTATTGTTGAATGTAAGCTGAATGTAACTCTACAGCCCGGGACGCAGTGTTACCATACGCAAACACCTCATGCTGGTGGACAGATGGGGGGGGGGGAGAGAAGTCTAGTTCCAAATCAGCAGTGGCTATGTATATTTCCATTATCTCTTTAACTTACATTTCAAGCATGCAAATACACCACTGCTAATAAAACTAAAAACTTTCAGTATTGGTGAAAAGCTATTATGGCATCCTAAATTATGCAGAGAATTTGTTGTCACTATAAGGAGAAAATGTTCCAAAAAGATTAGCACAATCTCCATTGACTCAATCTCGTAGTTATTATTTGGAACACAAAGTAAAGGTTGCTATTTTTTCCAGAAATACTTTCTTTAACAACTCCAAAAAGAAATTGCCATTATATGTGGTATAGTACTATGTACACCCAAAATAGTCCACGCAATACTTTACCTTGATTTCAAATGTCTGAAAAATATTGAGTGGTATAAAGCATAGGTATTTCTTAACCAGAATTGCATTTCTAAGCATTGCCACAAGACTTAACCAACTATTTTTTCCCCACAAACTATTTTCTGAACGAATTAATGAGAAAAAGCTGGCTACTCACTTCATCTCGTACAGCTGATGATGTGGGCTTATGCTGCTTGGCCTGGGCTTCTATCAACTTCTGAGAGAAAACAGACAGCTTTCCAAGTGCAGCTGTGAGTTCATCAGTTTTCATGAGTTTCCTTGCTCTGTCTTGCCAAGACATTCCTCTTTCAGTTAGGCACTGAAGAGCTTCTGCTTCAGGTAACCTATCAAGTAAACATCAAAACATGTACTTTTTCAAAGTAAGTAGCATGATTTCACACAAGATATCTGATGATACAAACTTCCACAAAATAAAAACATAGTCATCATACCTGACAGGCAACTTCTGCAGAGCTACAAGAAGTGACAGAATGGTCTCCAGTCTTGGCCGTCGGGAGCGTTCACATGAAGGACACAAAAAACGTCCTTCACTACTTAGCTTTACTTTCGTGCGATGAGATGAAGGGACACATCCAGCTGAAGAGGAGTTTTTATATAAATATACTTAAGTTCTTTTTCAGTTCCATTCAACATTTCAATCTAAACATGGTATAAGGAAATATAGATACAAAATCTGTCACTAACACTTCCACTTACAATGAAACAAATCAAGGCATAGAGAACACGTGAGCATGTTTGGTTGTGGTGCTTTATGACAAATGCAGAATGTAGCTCCCTCCTGCACAGCTTCACCATCACGTTTGTTTCGGTTGTGAGCTCTTAGTGCTCTCATGGCTCCCAATTCTCGTTCTTCACATTCCTAGTTTATGATATGGTTGCATTATGAAGAGACTAGCATGCTAAAAATGATAAGCATATTATCCAAAGAAATATACACCACTAATCATCAATACTGTACTGAAAAGGCACTCAAATGTTTTAATAAATGGCATTTTACTTGATTTGCCTGTAACCAATCTGAAATTTCCATTTTAGCTTCTCTTACCTTGAAAGCCTTCACTACTGTAGCAGGGTTTGCAGTATCTTCAAATGATATATCTAAAAGCTGTGCTTGTTGTTGCTGTGCAGACATCTCTTCTCTTTTAACTCTCTTACGCTTCCCCGAAACTACGCCTATATCTGTCCTTGGAACCAATACCTGTAGGGAATGATTTCCAATATACTATTACCGCTGCACAGTGTGAAAGTTACATCAACACACAAATTGGTTTACAAAACTTACATTCGCAATACACAAATGCTAAATAACTACAGGCAGTCCCCGGGTTACAGCGGGTTCGGCTTATAACGTTCCGAGGTTAAGGCGCTTTTCAATTATATTCATCAGAAATTATTTCCAGGGTTACGACACGTTCCAGGGTTACAGCGCCTACAACGCTGATCTGGCACAAGAAATATGACAAAAAATGCAAAATAATCAATATTTGAAGGTTTTTATTGGATGAAAAATGCAATAAGAATGCAGTTTACATAGTTTTTAATGCACCCAAAGCATTAAAAGTAAGGTTTTCTTAGGATTTTTGATGATATTCCGGCTTACGACGCGTCTCAAGAATGGAACCCCCGTCGTAACCCGGGGATTGCCTGTATTAGTAATAAACATTCAGTGCTAATGTATCACAGAAAAATATTCCACACAAGTAATGGTAACAAAACCAATAACTGTTATGAAAGTTATCCTTTACCCAGTTCTCAAACCATTATCGACATGACTACTTACTAGCCAGCATAAGAACATGCAAATGAAACTGCCCAGACTTGAATACAAATAAAAGTTTGCAAACTATTTCTAGTATTAATAATGTTGGCTTGGCTTCCTGAACATCTCAGTGGATGAAAGATTTTTACCACTATGAAAGCCCATTTATAATTATTCTTAAGTTCAATCTAAATATTAACAATGGTTTAAGAATTAGTATGCTCAAAATCTCACCTTTCTTACGGTAAAGAAACTATGCGAGTACTATTCTATATAAAATCCCACCTTCCCAAGAGAAAATATACTTTTTTTTAACATGAAATAAAATAAACCAACACTGACTGACAATACCTCTAATAGTGTAAGATGTGAATTCTTCTTCAAAAATGTTCGTGCTGTCTTCTCTA